>NC_061070.1:806742-1020352 GCF_021917145.1 Hypomesus transpacificus | reverse complement strand
TAGAAGAAGGTGCCAGAGGTTATGTTTGGATCAGGCCTCCTCAAATAGACCAGAGCGCTGGGTGGCTTGATCCCATTTCACTCGGCAGTGAAGCGAAGGAGCTGGGGGCACGGCTCCTCCAACAGTGATATGGAAGGAATCGATTTTTCGAGGCAGAGTGGGTGAGGGAGGGGAAAGCATTTGTCTCCCTTGGAATGGGGGAGAGAAGGAGAGGAAGAGACAGGAGAGGGAGACAGGAGGGGGAGACAGCAGGGGGAGACAGGAAGGGGAGACAGGAGGGGGAGAGATAATGAGGGTTGTTGTAAGTCATGCATTTATCAGGATTTCAGCTGTGACCGTGGATACGCTGTGGGCACAATGTGTAGGCAGTATTGTGAGTGTGTGTGTGTGTAACTGTAGGCAGTGTGTGTGTGTGTAACTGTAGACTGTGTGTGTGTGTGTGTGTGTGTGTGTGTGTGTGTGTGTGTGTGTGTGTGTGTGTGTGTGTGTGTGTGTGTGTGTGTGTGTGTGTAACTGTAGGCAGTATTCTAATGATGTTTAAAATTATGGATATTAAATCTCTGGCGAAAATCAATTCTATTTTGAATGATAGATAGGAGTAATTTGAATAACAGATCAATCTGTTTACAATTAGTTTTGATGACTACATGGTTCCAGTATTCAGTCCCAGAGAGAACATGGCTACTTAGCTAGCTCGCTGCCTGAGGAAGTCCTCTTCCCCAGCTGCTAAGCTTCAGGGGCTAGAGCACGTTGTTTGTTGCTATGGAATTGCAGTTTGTATCTATGGATTTACGTAATGCTGCATTTTCGTTTTACTTCTCCAAACCCAGTTTAATTATGGGATGTTCGGTAACATCACTGTGCCACTCCGAAACAGTAGTTTATTTTGCTGTAATACAAAAACACATTTTTCACAGATGTCATTGACTGGAAATCTGCAAAGTAAAGGCTCACCAGTAGACATCAGCCACTTGCAGATTAACGCTGACTTCAGACACTACTGAGAGAGAGAGAGAGAGAGAGAGAGAGAGAGAGAGAGAGGGAGAGAGAGAGAGAGAGAGAGAGGAGAGAGGAGGGGGATTGGAGAGGGGGGGAGTGGAGAGGGGGGGAGTGGAGGGGAGAATGTGAGAGGAGAAGGGGATGGAGAGGAGTACAGAGGAGTGGAGAGAAGAGGAGAGGAGAAGGGGATGGAGAGATAAATACATGGGCCGAGTGAGCAATGATGGAGAGAACAGGAGCGAGAGAGGGAGAGAGGTGTGGAGTGGATGGAGAGAAAGCGAGAAGGGCTTAAGAGTGGACACAGAGAGGTTTGTAGCACTGCTGACGGCAGAGAGATTAACTGCTAAAAGAGAGGATGGAGGGATGAAAGAGAGAGCGAGCAGTGTCGGGTCAGGGGGTAAGCTGTAGGGACACATGGTGCCTTAAGGGCTGAATGGAGGCAGCAACACTGGTCTGATGAAGACACAGAGAAGGTGAAGGAGACAAGAGGGGGGGGGGGACATGGAGCTGGAGAGAGGTAGAGGTGGAGAGGGGTGGTGAGGTGTAGGAGTGGTGGGGGGGAACAGTGTAGGTGGGGAGAGGTAGAAGTGGAGCAAGGCGGAGGTAAAGAGGTGTGGTGAGGTGTAGGAGTGGAGGATGTGGAGAGGGGTGTAGAGGTGTCTGTCGAGAGGTGTACATTTAGTCATTTTTACATTTAGTCATTTTAGCAGACACTCTTATCCAGAGGTGTAGGAGTGGAGGGGTGGAGGTGGAGGAGTGGAGAGGTGGAGGCATGGAGGTAGAGGGGTGCAGAGGAGGAGGGGTGGAGGAGATGGGTTGGAAAGGTGGAGGGGTGGAGAGGTGGAGGTTTAGGGGTGGAGAGGTGCAGGGGTGGAGAGGGGGAGGGGTGGAGAGGGTACCAGGAACAAAACCAAAGGTTCTGGCTCACCTAATACATTGTGTTTTCCTCTCTCCCATCATGTAATCTCTTCTGTGTGAGTGTGGGTGTGTTTGAGAGTGTGTGAGAGTGTGTGTGGGTGTGTGTGTGAGTGTGTGTGTGTGTGTGTGTGTGTGAGTGTGTGTCAGAATGTATCTGCTCTAGTAGACAAGGCGTGAGCTGTGATCATGTGTGAAGGTGGAATATGCCCCTGACACGTTCCATCGTGCTGAACACTGTGTGATGCGTCACACAGACACACACACCGTGACGCACACACACATACAAACATCTACACCCTCACACACACAAAGACATGCCTGCACATAGATTTACACACACGCATGCAGACACACACACACACAAACTAACAGAAAAACATCCACACCTTCTTGACTGTTACTTTAACCAGAGCAGTGCCACCAAGGTCAAACTAAGAGGAAGTCTCTCTAGTCCTGCAAGCAGTCACTGAAAGCATTGCTGTAAGTGTGTGTGTGGTGTGTGTGTGTTTCTCTGAACACTGAGTTGGTCTTCACTGTCATCTTGTTCACAGCTGTTTGCATGGACTTGAGAAGAAATATTAGGATTACTATTAAATAAGAAGCAAAAATAATGATGTTAAACATGTTTTCTGTTACCCAAAGATAACATGAGGGTTAATATTACATTTACATTTGGTCATTCAGCAGACGCTCTTATCCAGAGCGACTTACAGTAAGTACAGGGACATTCTCCCCGAGGCAAGTACGGTGAAGTGCCTTGCCCAAGGACACAATGTTATTTTGAACAGCTGGGAATCGAACCGGCAACCTTCTGATTAATAGCCCGACTCCCTAACCGCTCAGCCATCTGACCCCCATATATTACTATAATATTATATTACTGAACCACATACACTGTGTACAAATAACAACAACCAAATAATTATCCACATGATTCACGATACCTAACCCCACTGGCTGTTTCTGGACTTACAAACCTCTTTGCTGTTAAATGTGAACAGCACATATTTTTTCCCAATAAATAATCAGATCTTTTTTTGTTAATGTAATGATTTAAATTTGGAAAGTAATTTGCTTGAATTTCTACTGAAAGAACATAGTGTTAGGAAATATATCTTTGTCTCACACTGAGCAATCTGTCTCTCTGTCTCTCTATTTCTTTCTCTCTCTGTACCTCTCCTCCCCTCTCTCTCTCTCTCTCTCTCTCTCTCTCTCTCTCTCTCTCTCTCTCTCTCTCTCTTCGTCATCCTCCCTCTCTTTCTCTCTGTCTTTCTCTATATATCTGTACCTCTCTCTGACTCTGCCCCCACACCCCCCCCTCTCTCTAAATCCAATTCCATCCAGAAGATTTATCATCATGCCAAACAGTGTTTACATTGCCGATGCATTAGTTAAACAAACAACAAAATGAATGTGGAAATCAATCATACACAAATGAGATAAATAATACATTAAAGACATCTGACACACACACACACAAACACTCTCACACACACCCCCAACCAATCTAAACAGCTACAGTGTACAGTATGCTAATTCCATGTTAGTGTGCTTCCTCAAAGAGCAGACCGCTGTAACCCCAACACTGTTTTACACTGCTGCTAACCTCTGCTGTTATACACTGCTGCTAAGCTTTGCTGTTATACACTGCTGCTAACCTCTGCTGTTATACACTGCTCCTAACCCTTTGCTGTTATACACTGCTGCTAACCTCTGCTGTTATACACTGCTCCTAACCTCTGCTGTTATACACTGCTGGTAACCTCTGCTGTTATACACTGCTGGTAACCTCTGCTGTTATACACTGCTGATAACCTCTGCTGTTATACACTGCTGATAACCTCTGCTGTTATACACTGCTGCTAACCTCTGCTGAGGGGTCACTGTGTGTGTGTTTCCATTCCGAGAGAGAGAGAGAGAGAGAGAGAGAGAGAGAGAGAGAGAGAGAGAGAGAGAGAGAGAAAGAGAGAGAGAGAGAGAGAGAGAGAGAGAGAGAGAGAGAGAGAGAGAGAGAGAGAGAGAAAGAGAGAGAGAGAAAGAGAGAGAGAGAGAGAGAGGCAAAGAAGATGAGAAGCAGACACTGCTAATGTGTGTGTGTGTGTGTGTCTGATGTAATTATTCAGAGCTAGGGCCCTGACCTGCGGTGGTGAGTCACACACACAAAGACACAAACGCAGATACACACAGACAGAGAGACTCACACACACATAGACACAAACGCAGATACACACAGACAGAGAGACTCACACACACATTCTCTCTACCTGGAGTGACTGGAGAACCTACCCTCGATACCAAGGTCACCTTGAGAGCTATCACACTCAAACACACACACACCCCAGACAAGCACACACACACACTCCAGACATACACACCCACACACCAGACACACACACACCAGATACACACCACACACACATCACACACACACACACACACACCAGGTACACACACACCAGACACACATCCCAAGCAGGTGTTATACAGGAGGGATTGTGCATCTGTGTCAGAATTTCATACTGAGTTCAGGACAAGAACAGCATGTACAAACTCAGAGAGAGGAGAGGAAAAGAGCAGAGAAGAGAGCTGAAGACAACTCCTATTTATTCAAAGTGTACAAATAGTGGATGTAGTGGGCTGGCAGCACGCCGAGCCTGATCTGCATGATGAGTCTGGCCGACCCCACCTCCCCAGAGGGAGCCTCCTTCTCTGGAGTAAACATCCAGGGCTGAGCGAGCAGGAGGAGGACAGGAACCAGGCAGGAGCCTGGGGGTGGAGGAGGCCGGAGTGTGGACTTACACTGGAGGGCGTCTGGACAGCAGAGCCTGAGAGCGGGGGAAGCGTTGGAAGTAAGGAGTGGTTGGGAAGGGAACAAGAACCTGAGAACACCATGGCAGGAGGAGTTGAGGAGGATGTAGACAGAAGAAGATAAGGGGGGAGTTGAGGTTTGGTCATCTTATGCCTGTACTTTGGCTATGTCAGACATGAAAGACGTCTAGAGGAAAGGATGAGTTGAGGTTTGGTCATCTTCTCCCCAACTTTAGTTATGTCTAACTCCATTAGGTGGTCAGAGTCAAGGAGTGGTCTGTATTTACATGTTTTCATTTAGCAGACGCTTTTATCCAAAGCGACTTCCAAGAGAGAGTACCGTTGTACTCCTGAAACAAGTGCAGTGTGAGCCTTTTTTTGAAGGTGGGGAGACAGTCAGTGTCTCTGATAGAGGTGGGGAGTTGATTCCACCATTGGGGGGCCAGACAGGGGAACAGCTTGTGTTGGGACCGGGCGCTCTTGAGTGGTGGGACCACCAGACGGTTTTCTGAAGAAGACCGTAGGTGGCGGGTGGGGGTGTAAGGCTGGAGGAGAGACTTGATTTAGTTGGGTGCAGTCCCGTTCACCGCTCGGAAGGTCAGTACCAGGGTCTTGAATCGTCACCAGGGTGATAGGTAGGATGAGATCCACTGAAGTGCAGTGTCAGTGATGCCCATCTCAGAAAGTCTGGCGAGCAGGATTTGATGGTTAACCGTATCAAATGCTGCAGAAAGGTCCAGCAGAATGATGACGGACAACCTTGAAGCCGCTCTGGCAGACAGGAGGGCAGTGGTGACTGAAAGGAGGGCAGTTTTTGTGGAGTGGCCGGTCTTGAAGCCCGATTGGTCGGGGTCAAGCAGGTTGTTCTGGGAGAGAAAGTTTGACAGTTGGTTAGATACAGCGCGTTCAATTTGTTTTTGAAAAGAAGGGTAGCAGTGCTACTGGTCTGTAGTTGTGGAGGGCAGCAGGGATAAAGGAGGGTTTTTTGAGTGGAGGGGTAACCCAGGCCTGTTTAAAAGCAGAGGAGAAGGTGCCAGAAGTAAAAGAAGAGTTAAGGACATGGAGCAGAAAAGTTATGATGGAGGGAGAGATGGTTTGGAAGAGAGCGGACTGAATCAATGTTTGTGAGGGTTTGAGCTAGAGTACATTTTGTTCAGGAAGTAATGGGTTTTAGAACCAGTTATGTGAGCAGAGAAGGATTTAAAGATGGAGTGCTACTTATCAAGGTCCAGACCGTCTTTGGACTATCGCCATCTCCTCTCAGCTGCCGTAGGGTGGACCGTTCTTCACGGATAACATCCGTAAGCCACGGGAAGGAGGGAGAAGATTGTGCAGGCCTGGTTGACAGGGGACAGAGAGTGATGCAGTTAATGTGGATAACAGGTTGTTGGTGGCAGTGGCAGTGGGGTGGGACGAGAACTTGTCAATGGGAGGGAGGGAGGATGTTACAATAGAGGACAAATGGGAGGGGGATAGGGAGCGGAGGTTGGGGCGTTTACCAGGCATTTACCAGACACATTCTATAACATCTCAGCTACCAGGCACGGTGACTAAATGATAATACTACAGTGCAAAACATAACAACATCTTAATTACTTAACTTCGGTGCTACTTCACATCTGAACTATTGTAGCGCATAGCACAGTGCCAAACACACACCGACAAATTATAAACAGCAACATTTCCATCTCACTCTGGTGAGTGCTGTGTCTGTGGAACGTGTCAAGAACACGTGTCTTGAGACCACAACAGTTGGAGTGCACACACACACACGCACACTCTCACACACAGAACAAACATGTTCCCATTGGCTGACAGCTCCCAGAACACAAAAAACGGACTCCGATTGTTTGACAGCTGCCAGAACACTAAATAAATGCTCTTATTGGTTGACAGGCACCAGGACACTAAAACATGCTCCTATTGGTTGACAGTTGCCAAGATAATGAAAACATGCTGCTATTGGCTGACAGCTGCCAAAACACTGGTGACAGAATGGGGGGTGGGGGGGTTGAGTGTGTCTCTGACAGGAAGTCTTAAGCAGATCCTGTTAGCCGTGCTGTAGAGGTGCCCCGGTCTCCCCCTCTCTCCTCTCCCCTAAGTTCTGGCAGACCAGGGTGGGTTATGTGTTCCACTCAGACATGCTGTCCTCTTGTCAGAGAGGAGGCCTGCAGCGGCCACAATAACCTACCTGCATTGTCTCAGGACAATGCAGGTCTTCCTAGCGAGCGTAAGTCCATCTTCTGGAGCCTCCTGAGTCTGAGTGAAACATGCTGGTGTGTGTCCCAGACAGCAGGCTGGTGTGTCCCAGACAGCAGGCTGGTGTGTCTCAGACAGCAGACTGGTGTGTCTCAGACAGCAGGCTGGTGTGTCCCAGACAGCAGGCTGGTGTCCCAGACAGCAGGCTGGTGTGTCTCAGACAGCAGGCTGGTGTGTGTCCCAGACAGCAGGCTGGTGTGTCCCAGACAGCAGGCTGGTGTGTCTCAGACAGCAGGCTGGTGTGTGTCCCAGACAGCAGGCTGGTGTGTCCCAGACAGCAGGCTGGTGTCCCAGACAGCAGACTGGTGTGTCTCAGACAGCAGGCTGGTGTGTCTCAGACAGCAGGCTGGTGTGTCTCAGACAGCAGGCTGGTGTGTCTCAGACAGCAGACTGGTGTGTCTCAGACAGCAGACTGGTGTGTCCCAGACAGCAGGCTGGTGTGTCCCAGACAGCAGGCTGGTGTGTCCCAGACAGCAGGCTGGTGTGTCCCAGACAGCAGGCTGGTGTGTGTCCTAGATAGCAGGCTGGTGTGTCCCAGACAGCAGGCTGGTGTCCCAGACAGCAGGCTGGTGTCCCAGACAGCAGGCTGGTGTGTCCCAGACAGCAGGCTGGTGTGTCCCAGACAGCAGGCTGGTGTGTCCCAGACGGCAGGCTGGTGTGTCCCAGACAGCAGGCTGGTGTGTCCCAGACAGCAGGCTGGTGTGTCCCAGACAGCAGGCTGGTGTGTCCCAGACAGCAGGCTGGTGTGTCCCAGACAGCAGGCTGGTGTGTCCCAGACAGCAGGCTGGTGTGTCCCAGACGGCAGGCTGGTGTGTCCCAGACAGCAGGCCGGTGTGTCCCAGACAGCAGGCTGGTGTCCCAGACAGCAGGCTGGTGTGTCCCAGACAGCAGGCTGGTGTGTCCCAGACAGCAGGCTGGTGTGTGTCCCAGACAGCAGGCTGGTGTGTCCCAGACAGCAGGCTGGTGTGTCCCAGACAGCAGGCTGGTGTGTCCCAGACAGCAGGCTGGTGTCCCAGACAGCAGGCTGGTGTGTCCCAGACAGCAGGCTGGTGTCCCAGACAGCAGGCTGGTGTGTCCCAGACAGCAGGCTGGTGTGTGTCCCATACAGCAGCCTGGTGTGTCTCAGACAGCAGGCTGGTGTCCCAGACAGCAGGCTGGTGTGTCTCAGACAGCAGGCTGGTGTGTGTCCTAGGTGTGTGTCCTAGACAGCAGGCTGGTGTGTCCCAGACAGCAGGCTGGTGTGTGTCCCGGACAGCAGGCTGGTGTCCCAGACAGCAGGCTGGTGTGTCCCAGACAGCAGGCTGGTGTCCCAGACAGCAGGCTGGTGTGTCCCAGACAGCAGGCTGGTGTGTGTCCCAGACAGCAGCCTGGTGTGTCTCAGACAGCAGGCTGGTGTCCCAGACAGCAGGCTGGTGTGTCTCAGACAGCAGGCTGGTGTGTGTCCCGGACAGCAGGCTGGTGTGTGTCCCAGACAGCAGGCTGGTGTGTGTCCCAGACAGCAGGCTGGTGTGTCCTAGACAGCAGGCTGGTGTGTGTCCCAGACAGCAGGCTGGTGTGTGTCCCAGACAGCAGGCTGGTGTGTCCCAGACAGCAGGCTGGTGTGTGTCCCAGACAGCAGGCTGGTGTGTCCCAGACAGCAGGCTGGTGTGTCTCAGACAATAGGCTGGTGTGTGTCCCAGACAGCAGGCTGGTGTGTCCCAGACAGCAGGCTGGTGTGTCCCAGACAGCAGGCTGGTGTGTGTCCCAGACAGCAGGCTGGTGTGTCCCAGACAGCAGGCTGGTGTGTGTCCCAGACAGCAGGCTGGTGTGTGTCCCAGACAGCAGGCTGGTGTGTCCCAGACAGCAGGCTGGTGTGTCCCAGACAGCAGACTGGTGTCCCAGACAGCAGGCTGGTGTGTCTCAGACAATAGGCTGGTGTGTGTCCTAGATAGCAGGCTGGTGTGTCCCAGACAGCAGGCTGGTGTCCCAGACAGCAGGCTGGTGTGTCCCAGACAGCAGGCTGGTGTCCCAGACAGCAGGCTGGTGTGTCCAAGACAGCAGGCTGGTGTGTCCCAGACAGCAGGCTGGTGTCCCAGACAGCAGGCTGGTGTGTCCCAGACAGCAGGCTGGTGTCCCAGACAGCAGGCTGGTGTGTCCCAGACAGCAGGCTGGTGTGTGTCCCAGACAGCAGCCTGGTGTGTCTCAGACAGCAGGCTGGTGTCCCAGACAGCAGGCTGGTGTGTCTCAGACAGCAGGCTGGTGTGTGTCCTAGACAGCAGGCTGGTGTGTCCCAGACAGCAGGCTGGTGTGTGTCCCGGACAGCAGGCTGGTGTCCCAGACAGCAGGCTGGTGTGTCCCAGACAGCAGGCTGGTGTCCCAGACAGCAGGCTGGTGTGTCCCAGACAGCAGGCTGGTGTGTGTCCCAGACAGCAGCCTGGTGTGTCTCAGACAGCAGGCTGGTGTCCCAGACAGCAGGCTGGTGTGTCTCAGACAGCAGGCTGGTGTGTGTCCCGGACAGCAGGCTGGTGTGTGTCCCAGACAGCAGGCTGGTGTGTGTCCCAGACAGCAGGCTGGTGTGTCCTAGACAGCAGGCTGGTGTGTGTCCCAGACAGCAGGCTGGTGTGTGTCCCAGACAGCAGGCTGGTGTGTGTCCCAGACAGCAGGCTGGTGTGTCCCAGACAGCAGGCTGGTGTGTCCCAGACAGCAGGCTGGTGTGTGTCCCAGACAGCAGGCTGGTGTGTCCCAGACAGCAGGCTGGTGTGTGTCCCAGACAGCAGGCTGGTGTGTCCCCGACAGCAGGCTGGTGTGTCCCAGACAGCAGGCTGGTGTGTGTCCCAGACAGCAGGCTGGTGTGTCCCCGACAGCAGACTGGTGTGTCCCCGACAGCAGACTGGTGTCCCAGACAGCAGGCTGGTGTGTCCCAGACAGCAGGCTGGTGTGTGTCCCAGACAGCAGGCTGGTGTGTCCCAGACAGCAGGCTGGTGTGTGTCCCAGACAGCAGGCTGGTGTGTCCTAGACAGCAGGCTGGTGTGAACTAAACATTACAGCCTCTAAAACAGTTCCATTACAGCCTCTAAAACAGTTCCATTACAGCCTCTAAAACAGTTCCATTACAGACTCTAAACCATTATTGACTCTCTCCTTGATGTTGTTCTGAGACTTCAGCATTTCACCTTCCCATCAATGGGCTGTGATTGTGTATCATGCAACCTTTCCAATTATTCTGTCTCGGCCTGACTGACCCTCCTTAACCCTTATTTTATCTCTCTCTCTCTGTCCCTCTTTCTCTCCTCTCTCTCCCCCGCTCTCTCCCCCCTCTCACCCTCTCTCTTTCTCTCCAGTCTGAAGCAACATCAACAGTGAGGGATGGGAGCAGAGGAAGATGGCAACCTTCAGCCTGGAGAATAGAAGGATGGGAGGAAGGAGAGATGGAAGGATGAGAGAGCGACTGCAAATGAGAATTTGAACTGCAAATGTTCATAATAAAGACACAGCTGGAAAGAGACTGTTACAGCTGTAGAAAGAAGAGTGTGCCAGGGTATGTCACTGTGTGTGTGTGTGTGTGTGTGTGTGTGTGTGTGTGTGTGTGTGTGTGTGTTTGTGATGGTAAATGTGTAAGTGAATGTGTGTGGACAGTATATCTGCGTACGTGTGTGTGAGTGTAAATGTACGTATGTGTGTCAGCCTGTGTGTGTGTGCTGTCAGATATTTATAGATATATTTTAATCTTTCACAGTTTCTCCGAGGTTGTGAAACACCATAGTGTTTGCTATACATACAGAATATATATATACAGAATATATATGTAGAAATATATATTTAAGTGTGTGTATGTTTCTGAAATCCCCATACTGTCTCGGTGACAAGAGCCAGGTGATCTCTGTATGACCTTTGACCTTGACCCTTGACCCTGATCCTGATGTCAGAGAGTGACGTCCTCCATGGAGGTCACAGTTTAATGATCGTCGTAGATTAGACCCCTTGTTACTATAGCACCCAGACCGGCACAGCCCACTTCATCTCTCCGACTATCCAGTGTTCATACTAAGGAAAATAAATGTTCACACACAAGAGTGTTTGAGTAGAAGAGGATATTTAATACACTGCACATGCAAGTGATAAGTAGGATGCCTATGTCAGTATGTGGTGGTGATCTGTGTCCTTGACACAGGTAAACACAAACACAGAGAGACACAGACACACACACACACACACACACACAGAGACACAAACACACAGACATACCCAGAGACACAGAGAGACTCAGACCCAAATCCTTTCAGAGTCATTGATCTACATCAATGGCCCAGGTGTGCTTTTCCAGTACCTCTGTAACCTCTGTGTTTGATGATGTCACAGACATGCAACAGTGTCAACAGAATGCCAGCATCTGGGGTTGCTCTGCCCGGCGCTGGATCATCAGTGGCCCCAGGCTTGAAACATCAGCACGGCTCCACATGTAGCATTCCATGGGACTCAAATGCACTTCTGGGCTTCCCACGGTGTTTCACTAAGGTGTTCCTTCCTTTCGATTCCTGGGTGTGCTCTCCCTCTTTTCTCGCCATCCTCTCTTCTCCTCTTACCTCGTTTATTTCCTCTCCTTTTCTCTCCTATGTTATTGCTGTGCTAATCTAACTATGCCATGAAAAGAAGAGGATACATTGACAGATTGCCTTTCCAAAACCAGAGCCCCACCTGGGATAACCCCACCCAGACAAGGTGCCCTCCGTCACTCACAACCGGATGTCTCTCTGTAAAGTGGTAAACACATATTTCTGCTCGATTTTATTAGTTGAGATTTCCCGGTCGTGGCTTGAACTGAGAATGACCTGTTTAGATTTGGTTTCTTTTTGTCTTATTCACTGGGAGCACAGAAAGTGGGGCAGTGTCATTTATGCAATCATGTCCCAGCCATGCTGAAGTCACTAATGCAGTTTGAATAAAGCAAAAACAATTCATTGCTTGAGGTGAGTTCTGTTTTTCTTAAAGGTAAGTTACTTTGTAACTTCTGGAGTTAGTACTGGGTAGGGGGTCAGTCTGGGTAGGGGTCACTCTGGGTAGGAGTCAGTCTGGGTAGGGGTCAGTCTGGGTAAGGGTCAGTCTGGGTAGGGGTCAGTCTGGGTAGGAGTCAGTCAGGATAGGGGTCAGTCTGGATAGGGGTCAGTCTGGATAGGGGTCAGTCTGGGTAGGAGTCAGTCTGGGTAGGGGTCAGTCTGGGTAGGGTCAGTCTGGATAGGGGTCAGTCTGGGTAGGAGTCAGTCTGGGTGGGGGTCAGTCTGGATAGGGGTCAGTCTGGGTAGGAGTCAGTCTGGGTAGGGGTCAGTCTGGGTAGGGGTCAGTCTGGGTAGGGGTCAGTCTGGGTAGGGGTCAGTCTGGGTAAGGGTCAGTCTGGGTAGGAGTCAGTCTGGGTAGGGGTCAGTACTGTGTGCGTGTGTGTTGCCTACACAGAACTAGATGTTCCGTCATGCTTGATGCTGTTGCCACGGCACACACACTCCTCAGTCTGACCATTAGACACCACACTCCTCCACACCTGCCAACAGTAACACCTGTCAACGTTAGCCTGCCCACCCTAACCCTAACCTCTCATCAAGGGTGGTCGTGGCCAGCCAGGTACACCATCCCATCTGCTGTGCCTGTGGGGCTTCTGCAAAGCTCCGTAGAAGAGTCTTTCAAAACTCGGACCTGCTTGAAAAGACCAAGCTACTGGTGTACGAGGCAGTTATGATGCCCATTCTTTTAGGTTCACTCTCAGGTTTTCTACACAGGGCTAAACACCGGCCCACCTAACAGGACAGGAGTGGGGGCCCACCTGACAGGACAGGAGTGGGGGCCCATCTGACAGGACAGGAGTGGGGGCCCACCTGACAGGACAGGACAGGAGTGGGGGCCCACCTGACAGGACAGGAGCGGGGGCCCACCTGACAGGACAGGAGCGGGGGCCCACCTGACAGGACGGGAGTGGGGGCCCACCTGACAGGACAGGAGTGGGGGCCCACCTGACAGTACAGGAGAGGGGGCCCACCTGACAGGACAGGACCGGGGGCCCACCTAACAGGACAGGAGAGGGGGCCTACCTGACAGGACAGGACAGGAGTGGGGGCCCACCTGACAGGACAGGAGAGGGGGCCCACCTGACAGGACAGGAGAGTGGGCCCACCTGACAGGACAGGAGTGGGGGCCCATCTGAAAAGCCCCCTCTGTTCCAGCCCTTATCCCCCTCCCAGTGCTTCACATCAGAGCCCACAGTGCTGCAACGTTTGTGCTGCCAGAATTGTCCACACATTGGACCCCCCAGGAGGACCATCATACTCGACTCTGAGTGATCGCTGATGATGAGGATGATGATGTTGCGTGTGTGTGTGTGTGTGGGCGACACTCAAAGCTTTTCAACATTCACTGCTGTGGTTCTGGAAGACATGCATGTTTGTAAACACACCTGATGAAAAGGAATAGTACAAGGATGAAGATTGTTATGGTGATGAAGGTGACCATGGTGATGTTAATAAAAGTGATGATGATGATTAATATGAGGCTCATAACCTCAATAATAATTGCAATGATGAGAAAATGAATAATGGTGATGATGATGATCAATTTTCTCTTATAAAACGGAGATTTCTGTCTGTTGCCACATTTCTTTTCCTTCAGTGCAGTGACATTTAAATCAGCCCTGTTTCTCGCAAACACACACACTCACACGAACATGCACTGACTTCAAATGCAAACATCCAACTATAATATGTAAATGATCTTCACAAGTGTGTCACTCACACGTTCTCTTTTTCTCACTCTGTTCCACACACACACACACACACACAGATTTAGATGTGTTCACACATACATGCACACTCACTCATACACACAAACTCACACAGGAACACACACCTTTACCAACATAGACACACGCACTCACTCACACTCAGGAGGGGAGGACAGGGGAGAGGAGGGGAGGAGAGGAGGGGATCGGAGAGGAGAGGGGAGGAGAGAGGGGAGGAGAGGAGGGGAGGAGAGGGGAGAGGGGAGGAAAGGGGGTTGGAGAGGGGATAGGAGAGGAGAGAGGGGAGGACAGGAGAGGGGATAGAAGAGGAGAGGAGAGAGGAGAGGGGGACGATGTACATTAGGATAGAGAAACCCTGACTCTAACTATCCCTCTGAAGGTGATTGTGATTGTGTTCTCTCCTGTGATCATTTTTATTACATCAAACAGAAAGATCCAGCATGGACATAGCTGCGAAACACACACACACACACACACACTGATACACACATGTGCACGCCCACCCACACTAATACACACACACGGCCACTCAACCAGAAAAACACACACACAGTTAAAGACACGTACAGTCACACACAGTCACTCACTGTATACAGAAACACACACGCAGTCAGACACATGCAGTCACACACGTGAGTCACACACATGAGTCGCACACACACAGTCACACGCTTCCATTGTCACAACGTGTCATTAATCCAGACACAAAGCAGGAAAGTAAGGGGGAGTTAACCACAGCTGGTGTGTGTGCAGGAGTGTGTGTGTGTGCAGGAGTGTGTGTGTGTGTGTGTGCTGGAGTGTGTGTGTGTGTGTGCAGGAGTGTGTGTGTGTGCAGGAGTGTGTGTGTGTGCAGGAGTGTGTGTGTGTGTGTGCAGGAGTGTGTGTGTGTGTGTGTGGACAATGATTCTACAGCAGCGGGTGTAGATGAATCCAGAATATCTTTGGCACTAAAGCTAAGACAGTGACAGGAACAGTTTGTTCTGATCAAACAGCAGACTCCAAAGAGCTGCAAGTTTCCATAGTAACCTCGAAAGTTCTGGAATGTAATGAAAGGAGCAAAGCAGAGGATCAGCTGCTACTCAACACACACACACACACCACACACACACTCAAATAATACCAGATACACACACACACACCGAGAAACCGTCTCACACACACACACAGTCACACAGACAGTCACACACACACACACACACACACAGTCACACACTCACAAACTCCTCTCCTCCTCCTCCTTGTCCTGTCTGATGATATCAGTGTTTTCATGGTAACACTGTAACACTTCTCGTCCCCAAGAATTTCCACTCATTATTTATTTGTTTACTTGCAAAACTAAGAAAAGCAGGACAATGTTTCTCTCTGTCCTGTCCCCCATTGTTTGTGTTCTGTGATGTGTGTGCATGGTGTGTGTGTATGGTAAATTAATGTGCATGATGTGTGTGTGTATGGTGTGTGTGTGTGTGTGTGTATGGTGTGTGTGTGTTTGTGTGTATGGTGTGTGTGTACATGCTGTGTGTGTGCAAGGTGTGTGTGTGTGTGTATGGTGTGTATATGGCTACCGTAGAAAAGAAGGCCTGTGATGATGTCATGGGAGGCAGAAAAGACGAGAGTTCAGTCTAAATAAACCAGAGCAGGCCGTATGATGTCATATCCTGTTGCTCATCCAGGCCTCAGTGTGATAGCGTAGCGAGTGTGAGAGGACCTCACCACTTACCACTGGAGCCTGTCATTCATATTCATGAGGGACCATGTACATTAGAAGTGTGTGTGTGTGCGCATGTGTGTACGTGTGTGTGTCATATTCATGAGTCTCAGTGCCTCGTTGTCAGGGCAATGTTTTAGCCTAACCCATCTGCCTAATGGGTCTGCTTAGCTACACCTGCATGTTTCTCATCCCTGGAGTCCAACTATTCACACCGTCATCTCTCCTCCTCTCCTCAACTCAACATTTACCAATCCACTTATTCACACTCAAACACACACATGCACACACACATGCGCACACCAACTGATAAGGGCAAAGCCTCACCAGAAACACTTGGTACTGCCTACCTGGGGCGTCCAACTAGACCTGTCACTTGATATACTTGTATCTCCCCTCTCCTTTCCCCTCGTCTCCTCCTCTCCTATCCCCCTCTGGGCTCCCCTCCTCTCTTCTGCTGTTCTTGTATAACTGTCTAGCTTGTGACGCGCACACACACACACACACACACACACACTGTAAACTGTTCTCTGGCTTGTTGTCGTGGAGACTAAATCAAAGTGTACCATCATGTGGATGCCAATAATCCTTCACAGTTTGTTTACTGTGGCTGTTTCCCCGCAGTGGGCCTGTCTTCTGCGGGCCAGAGAGACCAGCCTCCCTGCAGAGAAGGCTCGGACCACGGTCTCTTTCTCTCTGGGCGGTTTGTTCTTTTGTTACGTAAATGAAAGGATGGGCAGGCCAGTTTTCTAAAACTCCAAATTAAGGCTTGAGTTTGAAAGTATTCAACACACAACATCCCTCCCCCTCTCTCCAGTCACTCCTGCATCCCTCCCCCTCTCTCCAGTCACTCCTGCATCCCTCCCCCTCTCTCCAGTCACTCCTGCATCCTTCCCCCTCTCTCCAGAGTCACTCCTCCAAAACACATGAACACTGCCTGACTACTTCCGGGAGGTAGGTAGGTAGACAGACTAGTAGCCGGTCCAATCATTACCCAGAGTTCCCAATGCTATCCAATCATTATATTAGTTCTCAATGCCGTCCAATCATTACATTAGTTCCAAATGCCGTCCAATAATTTGCAATCGGTCCAAACTCTTTACTGTTTATTATAGTCCTGGAATGGCTACAGATATCAGATTAATGTAATTTTTACATTCAAAGCATTTTTTATGTACTAATTGCTTTCAGGATGTGAAGTTTGTTTCAGCAAAGATGACTAAAAAACAAAATCAACAAAATCGAAAAGAGATTGCAACTCCAATTGGACTTTACACTAATGATTCGTGACTTGCCTTAGATTTAAGCTTTTTGACTTGAAAATACTTGATACCTTCCACCTAGCCCAGATACCTTCCACCTAGCCCAGATACCTTGCACTTAGCCCAGATACTTTCCACCTAGCCAAGATACCTTCCACCTAGCCCAGATACCTTGCACTTAGCCCAGATACCTTCCACCTAGCCCAGATACCTTGCACTTAGCCCAGATACCTTCCACCTAGCCAAGATACCTTCCACCTAGCCCAGATACCTTGCACTTAGCCCAGATACCTTCAACCTAGCCAAGATACCTTGCACTTAGCCCAGATACCTTCCACCTAGCCAAGATACCTTCCACCTAGCCCAGATACCTTGCACCTAGCCCAGAGATTCAAAGGTTCGTATGTTGTTTTAAAAGTGCAAACAAAGTTGCAGGGCAGAACTGTGAAAAACTAACGTCAGATTACACAGTGCCAGCTTGAGAAAGGAACAGCAGAATGTACTTCATGAGACCCAGTAACATCACAGCTTACACCACTGCACAACACAAACCTCATGTTGAAAGGGAGCTTGAAAACAGACCATCCAGGACAAGACTTGTCCTGAAGTCAGCAGATGTGCGCTGATTTGGAACAGCAAGGTTGTCCTCTGCTCTGATCCCTGCTCCCCTGCTTGAAGAAGGGTCCCAGATATAGAACCATTCTCCAGCTAAAAAGCTTTCTGATGTTTTGTTCAACAGCTGGTTGTAGCCTACAGTTTAATTAAAACTCTGGTCTGACACATGCCCTCTTGTTACAACTACTACAATGCGCTATTGTATAACTAAAATGCTCATGGTGTGTATATGTGAGTGTATGTATGTGTGTGTGTGTATGTGTGTGTGTGTGCTTGCACTGCTGTTTTGGGCTTGGATAGCTGTTTCTGACAGATAGTGGTTGCACAGTGCACATCCTGAAATATTAATCACAAAATGAATCTTTTAAAATTAAAAAACATTTTCCATCTGGAATCTTTCAGAATGAATTTGTTTTCCATTCATTAAACAACTCATTTGTAAAGATTCCAACAATTCAATTGAGTTACCAAAAAAACAATGTTTAGGACATGAAAATGCTGTACCCTGATTACATCAAAATAGCTTAACAGAATGTTATTCAAAACCTAATGTACATGTTTGTACCCAGCAACACAGTCTCTTAGCAACATGTCTGTAGTTTGAGGTAACAGTACTTTGCTTCATTAGATAGTATTCATTTTAGAAAATGGTTGTTTTTTTATGTCAGAAAATGAGTTTATAACTAGGTCTCGAGGTAGGGTTGGAATAGGGCAGGTCTAAAGGTAGTGTTGCAGTAGGACAGGTCTAGACATAGGGCAGGTCTAGAGGTAGGGGAGGTTTAGAGGTAGTGTTGGAGGAGGGCAGGTCTAGAAGTAGGGGAGTTTTAAAGGTAGTGTTGGATTAGGGCAGGTCTAAATGTTGTGTTAGAGTACAGCAGGTCTAGAGGTAGGGGAGGAGTAGGGCAGGTATAGAGGAGGGGGAGGAGTAGGGCAGGTATAGAGGTGGGGGAGGAGTAGGGCAGGTTTAGAGGTAGGGGAGGAGTAGGGCAGGTCTAGAGGTGGGGGAGGAGTAGGGCAGGTCTAGAGGTAGGGGAGGAGTAGGGCAGGTATAGAGGTGGGGGAGGAGTAGGGCAGGTTTAAAGGTGGGGGAGGAGTAGGGCAGGTCTAGAGGTGGGGGAGGAGTAGGGCAGGTTTAGAGGTAGTGTTGGAGTAGGGCAGGTCTAGAGGTAGTGTTGGAGTAGGGCAGGTCTGGAGGTAAGGGAGGAGTAGGGCAGGTCTAGAGGTAGTAGGGCAGGTCTAGAGGTAGGGGAGTAGGGCAGGTCTAGAGGTAGTAGGGCAGGTCTAGAGATAGGGGAGTTTTAGAGGTAGTGTTGGATTAGGGCAGGTCTAAATGTAGTGCTAGAGTAGGACAGCTTTAGAGGTAAGGGTAGAGTAGGCCAGGTCTAGAGGTATATTAGGAATAAGACTGCATTTAATGTAGGTGTTTTCTTGAGAGTAGGAGAATAAAACATAACGTTTCTGGGTGGGTGTGCGCGTGTGTGTACGATAAGCGTTTATCCAGAGCAGCTGTTCCCAGTGGGGGGTAAAAAGTGATAAAATCTGTAAACAAAAAAGACATACAGCCTGTCTAAGAAGGATGTGAAAACTGACAACTGGCCCCATTTTGTTCTTCACTCCCTAAATGTGCATCTGTCTCCGTCTTTCTCTCTGTCCCCCAATCTCTCTTTCTCATTCTCTCTGTCCCCCAATCTCTCTTTCTCATTCTCTCTGTCCCCCAATCTGTCTTTCTCATTCTCTCTTACTCATTCTCTCTTTCCCATGTCTAGTTGTGAGGAAGTCGACCAGATAGTGATAGTCTTAGCAGAAGAACAGCATGGCAATAGAGAGGACAACCCACAGCATAGAGGTGTACCAGTTAAACAAGCTAACTTCAGTGAGTTTAGCCGCACCCCCCCCTACTCACATACATAAAAGGAGTCTGTTAATGGCTGTGGGCCCTGATCCTGTGTAACAGAGGCATGAGTACTGACATCAGACAGGACAGGGAAAGCCACTTAGCGCTCATTAGACAGCAGGGCTGGAGGAGTGGGGGAAAGGGTCGGGGGGGGGGGCAGGTGGGGGGAGGACAGGGTCGGGGGATTTGTGGTATCATATTACAATAAGACGTGTTGCTCTGGGAGACAGGTGTCTGTAAACAGGATAGCACATTCTGGGGCTGTTTGAAAATGAATCTGTCCTTGGAACTTCACAAAGCACTGCCATCCTTAGTTTTCCTCATACAGTACTGAAAATACAAACCCTTCTACACACTTCATCCATTTCTGGTTATTCAGTGTGTGTGTTTATACGTGTGTGTGTTTGTGGGCGCGTGTGGTGCGAAGAGAAGAGAGATAAAAATACTATTTCATGCCAATTAAGCTATTTGAACTTGAGGGACAGAAACAGAGAGAGTGAAAGAGAGAGACAGAGACAGACAGAGAGACATTAGAAAGAGAGACAGGGAGAGAGAGACAGAGATATATACAGAAAGACTGAGAGACAGAGAGAAAGAGAGGCAACATGTGTGGTAGGTGTCCTATAGGGCTGGCAGCTTCCTGCCGATGATGAACTCAGCAGAACGGAACACACTTTGTAGGGCCTTGCGGTCCCTGTCTGTGCAGCTCCCATACCACACTGTAATGCAACCAGTCAAGAATGCTCTCTATAGTGCATCTGTAAAAGTTTGTGAGGATGACTGAGTCCATACCAAACTTCTTCAGTCTCCTCAGGAAAAACAGGCCTTTACGGGCCGCTTTGACCACCTTGTCCGTGTGAACAGACCAGGCGAGGTCGTTGCTGATGTTCACCCCGAGGAACTTGAAGCAGCTGACCTTCTCCACTTCAGATCCGTTGATGAGTAGGGGTGCATGCTCCTCCTCCTGCCACCTCCTATAGTCCACAATCATCTCCTTGGTCTTGCTGATGTTGAGAGAGGTTATTGTCCTGGCACCATGATGTCAGGGTGTCAACCTCCTCTCTGTAGGCTGTCTCATCACTGTCAGGGATGAGGCCCACGATGGTTGTGTCGTCAGCAAACTTAACAAGGATGTCGGAGCTGTGCGTTGCCGCAGTCATGAATCAACAAGGAGAACAGGAGAGGGCTGAGCACACAGCCCTGGGGGGTGCCTGTGTTGGTGATCAGTACGGATGAGGTGCGGTCACCAATTCTTCCACTCCCCATCAGGAAGTGGAAGATCCACTTGCAGAGGGAGGTGTTTAGTCCCAGGTCCACAAGCTTGGAGACCAGTCTGGAGGGGATGGTGTTGAATGCTGAGCTGTAGTCAATGAACAGCATCCTCACATACGTATGTATTCCACTTGTCCAGGTGGGAGAGAGCGGTGTGCATAGTCAGAGCGATGGCATCGTCTGTAGACCTGTTGGACCGGTATGCAAACTGCATAGGGTCCAGGGTGGGGGGCAGCGAGGAGCAGATGAATGAGTTGACTAGCCGCTCAAAGCACTTCATGATGACAGAGGTCAGTGCTATAGGGCGATAGTCGTTCAAACATGTGACCTTGGTGTTCTTGGGCACAGGGATAATGGTGGTCCTCTTGAAGCAGGTGGGGAGTACAGACAGGTTAAGGGAGTGGTTGAAGATGTCACTGAAGACCCCTGCCAGCTGGTCAGCGCAGCCCCTGAGGGCCCTACCTGATATGCCGTCTGGGCCAGGTGCCTTGCGAGGGTTGATCTTCTTAAGGCACAGCCTCACCTCGGCTACAGTTAGTGTAGGCACACCACTGGCTTGGCCTTCAGGTAGCTCCACTGCAAGGGGGTCACTGTCTCTCTCAAAGCGAGCGTAGAAGGCTGTCAAAGTTAACGCAATCTCACTTTAACGCAACAAAAAATAAATAGTGCCATTAACGCAGGTTTCTTTTTTACCCTGGGAATCACCTGTCGTCACATGACTGCCGACGGTAGCTGAATGATGGAGAGAGGGATTTTAGATGGGAAGTTCCATTTCAAAAGTCGTGAGACGGCTCGGTTGACAAAAACTAAAGGTGTGTACTGATTGTCAGGATGAGTTTAATTACCACCGGAGTACCTTCAGCCTAAACAATCACATGCAAGCAAAGCACACGGCTAGCATCAGCAGCGATAGCACTGTAGCAGTAGCAGCGTTCACTTCGGTAATATGGCAGACAACACTCGCAAAAGAAGCAAGATGCTGACTGGGTTCAAGAAGATAGAAACTGAATCGGTCAATATTAAGGTCAATCTGTGGTTGCTTAAGTATATGAAGCATGTTTGAGTGAGATTTGAATATTATGGAGCAGGATATTGTAGTAGGTTTTAATGTACTTTATTTTCCAGAATAAGTCAAATTTTATGGATGTTTATTATACAGCAGTATAGTTTGTGAGTGAATAAACTCCATCACAATTTAAGTTGTGTTCCATTTGAATTTGTTAGATGGACATTATCATCCAGTTAGGCCTATCTGAAGTTAAGTACACCCTTTTAATGTTATTTCCACATTAAACATTTTTACAAATTACGTAGATTGAATAATTTTGCGATTAATCGCAAATAATTATATGGAATAATGCGATTAATCGCGATTAAATATTTTAATCGCTTGACAGCCCTAATTTGTATACATTTAAATCTCGGCCACACAGCAGGTTTCATTACAAAGGATGACACGTCTCTTCACACCCTGCATATGGTAGATATACTCACTGCATTCTGCAGTCACCACACCTCCACCCTCCTTTCCTCCCCTCATCCTCCCTGCCCTACTCCCCACACACTTACCCCCACCTCATCCCTCCCTACCTCCACCCACCCCTCCTCCACCCTCATCCCCCACACACGTACCCTCTTCTCCCTACTGCTACTCCCCCATCCCCCTCCATCCATTACTTACTAGGGTAGGAACTCGACTCGAGTACGTCAACTCTGAGTTTAGCGCTTGCATGAGTTCTGATACTAGGATTCACCATGGAAAAAGGCGACAAATAAGGGCTTCCTATTTCACCGCAATGGAATTTGACATTTTCATCCGTGCGTATGGTGAGTCCGAGCACATATTTCGGATAAAAAGTTACACGGCTGTAGCGGCGAAGGACAGACAGTTGGCGTGGGAAAGAATTGCTGATCGAGTCAATGCGTAAGTTTGAATGTATTCCATAAATCGAACATTTGATGTCCATTAATATTACAGGTGAAAAAGTGGTGGAATTGTAAATTAATCAAATACAATGTTGATATTTAGGTGCAATCCCACAGGCGTGAAGCGCACTTGGCAACAACTGAAAATGAAATATAAAAACTTAATACAAACAGGCAAGGCATATTTAGCCTTTTGGCTCATGATTGTAGCCTCCATCACTTTGGTATCATATTTCACATACTAAGTCAGGGGTGGCCAACCCTGGTCCTCGAGAGCCTCAGTCCTGCATGTTTTAGATGTTTCCCTGCTCCAGCACACCTGATTCAAATGAACGGTCATTCTCAGGCTTGGATAACGACCATTCACTTGAATCAGGTGTGCTGGAGCAGGGAAACATCTAAAACATGCAGGACTGAGGCTCTCGAGGACCAGGGTTGGCCACCCCTGTACTAAGTGAATATCCGTCACTGCCTATTTCATCCTTTAGTGGCGGAAACACACAATGTCCTGTCGCCTGATATCTTGCTTAAATTAATTATCGAGTTCAATTTAGCAAATATAAAGAAGGCAGACACATGTAAAATGGGTGGAGGGCCACCACCTCTGACCTCTGCAGAAGAGTTGGCTCTGAGCCACAACATTGGGCGTCCAGTGGCTGAAGGCATCCCTGGAGGAAGCTCATCAGAGCCAGTCACCCCACACCAGTGCCTACATAAGATGTAGGTATGTGCCATATAATGTTTTCATTTTCCACTCTGGTCCACTTCTAGTCACTGATGGTGTAATTCATGTCGTTGAGCCTCCTGCAAGCCTCTGCACAACAGTACCCCTTCCACTTGTAAGTAGACCACTCAATACTCCATTATGCATTAGTAGTGGTGACTATCCTGAAACAATACCTTTTCATCACAGGATGATGATGAGGAGGATGAAGACACATTGACTGCTGCAACAGACAGGGATGCAGAGAGGCCTACATGTATGGTAGCTACTGATAGTTCTCTATCCATGTACTTTATTAACAGTCTTGGGTGGAATTGTCAGTTTGCAATGTACACTGTGATGAGAGTAATGAATGGAAAAACTAAATGCAGTCTGATCCTGTTGAACAGAGCATGGATGGGCATTGCCAGGAAAGGGGTCTATCAACCTCCAAAGCACAACTACAGACAGTGAGATGTTCAGTAAATGGCAGGTGAATTATGTGTGTAGAACTGGGATTTGATGATGATGATGATGATGATTTACTTTATTGATCCCCAATGGGGAAACTGGTTTGCCACCATAGTCTGTACAACATACAAAACAGGAATACAGTAACAACATAAAACAAGCATAGTCACTTGTTAGTCAGGGGAGTGTGGTCCACTACCACAGTAAAACTAGAAGGTTAAAACAGGGAATACATAACAATATAACAATACTATGATGTGCAAATGAGCAATGTGCAGTAATACAATCAAATCAAATCAGCAGTCATGATTAAAAAGCCTAGCTGCTGCAGGAACAAAATACCTCCTGAATCTCTCTGTATTTAATGTCATCTACTGTATTCCCAGTTAAACACTTGGACAAACTCCATTTGTTAAAACAAATGGAGAAAACTGACCAAGAGATGGTGTATTTGGGGTGGAAGATAAAGAAGACGGATCTAGAAATTGAATTGCTAAAACACCAGCTGCAGGTGGGTGCATGGTCACAGGTGAGTGAGTGTTAATTGTCAGAACAATATATTAATATTAATTGTTGCATTTCTATTTGTAGGCAATAAAGACCAAGTGAAATGGTAATGATTTATATTTCTGTGTCAGGGTTGGTGGAAGTGTGTGCTGCACAGTATGTCTCAGACTGCGCTTCCATCTTGGACATCTGCAGGGTGGAGGGGATGGTCGTCCTCAGGGTCGTATTGTACGGCAGGGTGTTGCTCTCCTAATAGTAGCAAGAATATGAAGAACAACACATACAATAATGTGGCATGCCCTCCCTGGGGTTACCCTCAGTGTATGTAGGCACTGGAATCGGGCTTTGAGCATGCCTATGGTCATCTCCACCCAGGCTAGACGTCTGTGCCCAGGAAAGACAACGTAGGTCTGCAGTAGGCCTTTCAGTGCCAGGGCCACTTTTCTTATGGCTCGGCAGACTGTTTCTTTGCCAAGATGTTCTGATTCGCCAATGTTGTAGAGGAAACTCCCGTTGATAACGAAACAGAGATCAACGCTAAGCATGTGGTCAGTTCTGAGAGCACGTCCACCGTGTGTAACATTAGCAATGTGTGGGTGGAGAATGTTGGTGAGATATATTATTGAATGTGATGAAAAACGGTAACGTTCGCTTAGGTATTCATCGGAAAATGAAAGTACGTCCAATCGCAGTCTTTAAATCCTCTTCTGGCATACGGCTATGCAAATTATTTTTTTCTCGTAATTGATCGGCCGACCCAGGAAAGGACACCCTATGTCTGCAAACTGTTTCAAGATCCGAGTTTGTCATAGAAAACCTGCTAGCGAGCAAGTTAGTTTCACAGCGCAAGTTACCATGGCAACTTACCAAAAGATTTCCTGACCTCTCTTTCTGGAATGTGGAACTCAGAGTATGCCTCCTTTCATGAACAACTCAAAGTTTTCACCAAACCCGCTACTTAGAATACCCCCTGGATCAGTAGGAGAGCTGTGTTGCCAAGGCTCCCTTACAGGGGCGATTGACTGGGTTTTTGGGGTATTTCACACTGTTCCTTAAGGTCTCCGAATAGGGTATGTAACATTGGTTGGGTTGAAAATGGTCCAGGTGCTGTTCTATGCCCCCTGATAGATCCTCTGAAATGTTCCCGGGAAAAAACACTAGCTTTTCTCCTTTTATGGTATGCTCATTAATATTTAGATAAGCTGCGCGCTGATTGGTTGGTTTGCAACGAGTGAAGCTGGGGAGCAAAAACGCAACACGGCTAACAGGAGCACTCACTGAAATACCGAAGGTGGAGACTTAATAATAAAAATGTGCAAATAAATGTATTGTGTCTACACAACACTGTTTTCAACAGATTAACTACATATCATTTGAAATGATAACATTACTTGTTTCCACTTCTGTTGTTGAAGCAAACTGGATTGACTTAGGTGGGTAGAACATTAGGCTACAGTTTAGCAACCCAACCATATCCTGATTTTACTCGGCTTCAGTTAGCTACCTCTAAATATCTTGCTGAAAAATAGCATGACAAAGATCTGGACAAACATGCATCGTGAATTGTAGATTTACATAACACAGGTTATTTATTTGAATGAAACACAGTCAGGAACATGAAACAACGTCAGCCCCATTGCCAATAAACTAGGCTAAATTATCACACATTCTACCTATGCTTTTGCGTTAACAAGCTAAACTAGTTTACATGCCTACAGTTTAGGTGTTACTAGTACCCGTACTAGCAATGCTAACGTATTCTGTATCTAGAACCTGCCTTTCTCCAGTTCTTTCAAATAGATTATCTAGACAGGCGTTAGCAATAAGCCATACTGCTGTTCGTTTTCTGGCTATTTTTTCGGAAGCTTCCCTTCTAATGCTGACTACAGCTAGTCTAGCTAGAGTCATTTGATGTGTGTAGAAACGTATTTAGCATTCTACCTGGTATGCTATATACAGGACACGTTAGCATTGCTAATAACTGTTAGCACAACATCATACTGTCCGTATAGCTTGCGGTTGCAGTGAGCATAGGAACAGCACCTCTTTCCAGGTTCACCTTCCTAGAAAATCCTGCTTGAAATTGTCCAAGGTTGTCAAAACTGTCTTGGGTGAAATGTTCAGAGCAAATTAATGATTGAGTGTCGAACTTCTTCTCATAGACAACAGCAGCCATGCCTGTCGAATGTTTGGCTCCTTGGGAAGACTGTGAGTGTTAGCCTTCCCTGTACAGCCTGGAACACAGCATTAACGACCGTGGTCCATTTTCAATATCCTTGTTATAATTCAAAACGTTTTTCTTTGTAATTCCTTATAAGTAGCCTATACGAAGCAGCGCGCAGCTAAACGAGTATCGGAGATAGACGCTACCTCTGGCTGGTCTAGATGTAAATTTTGGGGCGTGACAAAGATACAGACCAGAGCCAATAAGAGGGCAAGCTCGGGAGCAAAAACGCAACACGGCCCACAGTACTCACTGAAACACCGAAGTTGGAGACTTGAATAAAAATGTGCAAATAAATCTATTGTGTCTACACTACACAGATTTCAACAGATTGACTAGATATCATTTAAAATTATAACATTAGTTGTTTCCACTTCTGTTGTCGAAGCAAACTGGATTGACTTCAGTGGGTAGAACGTTACAGCTTAGCAACCAAACAAAATCGTGATTTAACTCTCCAGTTAGCTAGCTCTAGATATTTTGCTGACAAATAAACTGACATAGATCTGAAGGGTATTCCAATCAAGTCTACTTTTCCGAAGGCTGACCTTTCTGCTAAAAAGGAGAAATATGGGTCTGTGATTGCATCTCTCGTGACAGAATTCAACCAGCGTTTCCAACATTTTCATTGAAAAACAAATCAAGCTGTTCTCGACCCCCTTCCTGGTGGATGCAGAAGAAGTGGAAAAGAGTCTGCAGTTACAACTGATTGAAATGCAATGTGATGAGTCTCTGAAGAACCAACATCAGCTTCTTTCCCTAACTGAATTTTATCAGAGTTTGAATAATGCAAAGTTTCCTGTGATGAGACGCCAAGCTAAAAGAATGATGAGCCTGATCGGCTCAACATACATATGTGAACAAACATTTTCTCTGTTAAATCAGAACAAAAGCAGACTGAGAACTAGAATTACTGACAGCCATCTCTGTGAAGTTTGTGTCTCAACCACCAAACTTTCTCCTGACATGTCAGCCATCCTTCAATCCAAAGGGCAGTATCACTGCTCCCACTGAGTGTAATGTTCGGTAAAAGTAAAGTCGATTAAACCTATATCTAAGTTCAATAAATAAGTAATCCAAAACAAATTTTTACTTTTAACATTTACATTTATTAAAGGGGGTAAAAAAACTTTACTTTAACCAATGTTCTTCACACTATAGGAGAGTTAGAAATACACACAATATTCAGGCGTCAATATGTCACCTCTTGTGTGTGGCCCGGCCCTTAGTTTATTTTTCTGTATTTGGCCCCCACTAAAAAAAGCTTGGACACCCCTGGGTTAGGTGAAGGGGAGTGCCTAGGGTTAGGATGAGCTCTGCAGAGGAGGGTTAGGGTTAGTATGAGCTAGGTGTGGATGTCTGAGAAATCTCATCACCAAGCCAATCGGAGAACCGATAAGCAAAGATCAGAGTTGGTGCACTGGCATCTTCCACGGACCCCGGGAGACAACACCAAGAGACAGGGGCTAGGCCACTCCAGGAACCCAAAAGGGGACCCAGGCCAGGTTTCCAGTGGTCTGCAAGCCACCCAGCCTCCGGAGTGGAGAACACTCAGAGGGACAAGTAAATTGAGGTAGGTACATGGATAGTCCTGTCTCTGTATCCACGCAAGTGAAACAGTGTCAAAGCTCAGGTGGGTGGGGGGATGGTGTGTTTTGGAGGAGATGGTGATTACCGTGGTGAGGGAGGCGTGGGCGAAGGCCGGGGGGCCTTAAAGAAACAGGTGGGGGAAGTCGGGTTCAGCCGCGTGAAAAACCGCTGGCATAAGTGTGAGGACCAAGTGTAGGAGCGTGAGTGTAGGAACCGCGCCACACCAAGAAGAGGGGGCGCGGACAAGGCCCTGAGGTCCATGCCTGCGGCCATAGAGATGGCTGAGCACTGGATCCTCATCGTAAAGGGGGCGGGTGGCGAGATTAGCCCAAATATGGGGTCCAGTGGGCTAACATAAAAGCCGTGGACGCCGTCCAGTGAATGCTATCATTCTGCGTCCGGAATAAAGTGGCGGGAAGGAGGGGGACCACGGCTGTGGGGGACGCCAGGAACGCGTTGAGTCGCGTAATGTTGTTTACCTCAGTAGCAGGCAAAGCTGGGTCCACATTAATTAAGGAGACCACTATGGAGGCCCGTGGGAAGACCTCGTGAGCGCGGCGGACCATCACATCGGCCTGGGGGTGGGCATAGGGCGAAGGAGAAGTTCGGTTGTTTAAGCCAAAAGACAGGATAACCTGCGTGACGAGCAGGTTGGGGGTCGCGACGCTGTTTAAAATATCAGCAGCGTGTGTGAACATTGCTCCGGGGTAGCAGTCCACCTGCACTCTGTCCAGCAGAACTGGAGGGAGGCGGTGGAGGTTCGAGTCCCCCATAATAACGACAGTCCTGATGGGGGTCAACGACCAGCCCTTTTTAGACCCCGGGCCGTGTCGTATGTACAAGGGGGAGCGGGCGCACCGCCGACACCAGGCCAGGAAGTGCAGCAGAGAGGCTGACACCGGCCGAAGGAGGGGGTGAGGAAGAAGAAGGAGGAGGGGACGGGGTGGGAGGGGTCGGGACCTCCGTGGTTGGAAGAGGCAGGGACGGGACGTCCATGGTCTCGTCCTCCGCCAATTCCGAGAGGGAAAGTCTAAGCAAGGGGGAGGGTGGGAGGGGGAGAGCAGGTACGGGGAGGGTGGGAGAGCAGGTCGGGGAGGGTATCAGACTGGAGTTCAAAGTCCATTAAGTAGTCCGCTAAGAGAGCGTCGTCACTGGCCCCTGTAATATCAAGGCCAGTGTTGCTCAATCCTGGGTTAGGATGAGCTAGGTGAAGGGGAGTGGTTAGGGTTAGTATGAGCTGGGTGAAGGCGAGTGTCTAGGGTTAGTATGAGCTAGGTGAAGGGGAGTGGTTAGGGTTAGTGTGAGCTAGGTGAAGGGGAGTGGTTAGGGTTAGTGTGAGCTAGGTGAAGGGGAGTGCCTAGGGTTAGGGTTAGTATGAACTAGGTCAGTGGTTCCCAACCCTGGTCCTCGGGACCCCCTGTCCTGCATCTTTAAGATGTTACCCTGCTCCAACACACCTGATTCAAATGAATGGTCGTTAACAGGCTTCTGCAGAGCTGGATAACGACCCATTCATTTGAATCAGGTGTGTTGGAGCAGGGAAATCTCTAAAACATGCAGGACAGGGGGTCCCGAGGACCAGGGTTGGGAACCACTGAGCTAGGTGAAGGGGAGTGGTTAGGGTTAGTGTTAGCTAGGTGAAGGGGAGTGCTTCCGGTCAGGATGGGAGTCCGCCTGAGGCCCAACTCCATTTCCTACAGGTGAAACCGGAAACCGCTCAATAGGGATATCTGAATCTAAGCTGGTTCAAGTTTAAAAATGACTCTTCAATGTCTTAGATGAATAAGTGCACAGACACTGAAGGAATCAAATGATATCCTTTTACATGTGGTATTTTCCTATTAGTCCCTTTAATTTTTATTGCACATATAAAACTTTCATTGCTTTTAGAAAAGCATTTTCGGAGAACCTTTCTTCTTAGAAAAAGAGGGAAAGGACTTTCTCCCTGGTCCCAGGAGTAACCTATCTAGAGACTATGACACTGCACTATGACACTGCACACTGTGCGTTCGGCGTTTTCTTGCACATAGTGCAGCGGGCTTCAAATGGGTTATTTTCGACAGTCTTCAACCAAGCACTAAATGCACTGTTCTCGAGCCAGATCTCCTTGAACTTGCACTTACCTATATTCGAAGTAACGTTAACAGAAATGTTTTTAAAGGCACCACGTTATCACATAACGCACATTGCAACACACTACCTTGGCGTACTCCGATAAATCCTGACCGGGCTGTAGTTTGCTGTGTTTTTAGTGTTTCCATGTGGGTTTCGTATCGTTGTGGAGTGATACCCCAAACACGTTAAAAAATCACTGAAGTTTAAAACGCTATAAAAGTCACATATAATCCAATACATAATTATGACCAGTCAAAATCGTATTTAAGACTTCTTATGACATTTTAAGGCCTAAAATTCGGATTATCTGACTTTAGACTTTTTATGACTTTTTAAGGACCCGCGGAAACCCTGGAGAACAAAGGTTGTGTTCCCGCCGAAAGCTTGAGCACACCTAATAAGATATAAACTATGACTGGCACATCAAGTAAAGTTAAATCAAGTAAGTAATCAGGTGTCCTAGGGGGTTGTGTGAGGGGAGGGGGGTTCAAATGGGGGCGCAAGGCTTCAGGGGCCTATAGATCATCACTTAATATGGTACCTGGAAAATCAGGAGGTAGCATGGAATTATTTTTCAAGGCAAGCGTGGGGACCCTGCTAGACAGACGTTGGCAATAGGCCACACTGCTATTCGTTTTCTGTCAATTTCTTCGGAAGCTTCCTTTCCAATGCCGACTATGGCTAGTCTAGCTACAGTCATTCGCTAAGTAAAGTATGTTGATGTGTTTAGAAACGTATTTAGCATTCTACCTATGCTAGATACGGGAGATGTTAGCATTGCTAATAACTGTTAGCAACAAAATCATACTGTACTTACAGCTTTCGGTTGCGATGAGCATACGTTTTCAGGTTCAGCACCTATTTTCAGGTTCAGCTTCTTACCACATCCTGCTTGAAATTGTCCAAGGTTGTCAAAACTGTCTTGGGTGAAATGTTCAGAGCAAATGAATAAATGAGTGTCGAACTTCGCCGGCTTCTTCTCATAGACAAACAGCAGCCATGCCTGTCAAATGTTTGGCTCCTTGGGAAGAATGAGTGTTAGCCTTCCCTGTACAGCCTGGAACACAGCATTTACGACCGTGGTCCATTTTCAATATCCTTGTTATACTTCAAAATAATCTACTTTGTAATTACTTAGAAGTAGCCTACACAGAGTGGCGCGCAGTTAAACTAGCATCGCAGATCTACGCTACCTCGGACTGGGCAAGAACACCAGTGAGTGGGCTGGTCTAGATGTAAATTTTGGGGCGTGGCAAAGATACAGACCAGAGACAAAAAAGGCTTTGATGAAAAAGGTTTCATCAAAGGCTTTGATGAAAAGCTAGCGATTTACAGCCACATTTTTTCATTTTGAGATTTCCCTAGGAAGGAAGTGTCATTGGACTTTGAGGTTCACTGTATGTTCATTTTACCCACCAAACTGTCGTTATTCAACTACGACAAGGTAAAATCGGTTTTGCAATCAATCGCCGCTTTAAAGGTTTGGTTGGTATGAGCTATGCAGAGGAGGGTTAAGGTTAGGCCGGATCCCAATACTCCCCCTTACCCCTCGCCCTCGAAACTGAGGGGTAAGGGCTACATATCCCTAAGAAATGGGACGCACAACGAACGATAAGTGCACAACGACCAGCCCTTTTTGGACCCCGGGCCGGGTCGTGTGCACCGCCGACACCAGGCCAGGAAGTGCAGCAGAGAGGGTGACACCGGACGAAGGAGGGGTGGGAGGGGTCGGGACCTCCGTGGTTGGAAGAGACGTCCATGGTTTCGTCCTCCGCCAATTCAGAGAGGGAAAACCTAAGGGAGGGGGAGGGTGGGAGGGGGAGAGCAGGTACGGGGAGGGTGTCGGTCTGGAGTTCAAAGTCCGTTAAGTAGTCCGCCAGGAGAGCGTCGTCACTGGCCCCTGAGATATCAAGGCCAGTGTTGCTCGACCCCGGGGAGACCACAGGAGTAAAGGGGTTGGGCGGGACCCGGGAGTTGGCTGTGGTCTCCGGGGCCGGGGTGACGTTAACGACAGGATCATTCTCCGCCGCGTGGAACATCGCACGGACGGTCAGAGTGGCGGGTCTGGCGGATCCAGACACCAACTGGGGTGGGAGGGCAGAAGTAGAGGGTGAGGAGGTGGATGGAGGGGTCGCGGCGTCCTGGTCCTGACGGATGCCGGGGGCCTGGTCCAGGTCCCGGAAGGACAGAGCCCGGCGGGAGGTGGTGGGAGGCGTGCGGGGCTGGCCGGAGGGTCTGGATGCAGAGACTGGGGCGATCCAGGGAGCGGCAGGTTCCGTGGGGACGACGGGAGCCGGGAGGAGTACCTCCACGTGCCTCAGGGTAATTTGAGGCACAGGGGCGCCAAGGTCCACTGCGGCCCAACGGACCCCCAGTTCCCAGGCGTCCAACCACCCAGAGAAGGGATGGTTTTGGAACGGTTTTGGAACCGGTTTTGAAGGTGGCAGACCTTGGCCTCCAACGCCAGGTCATAATGGCGTAGGAGGGACTGATAGCTTAGCGTACACCAGGTGGCCGCGTTGGTCTGCAGTTCCTCCCAATTTTCATCGGTCGGGGGAGAACGGACGAAATAGGCCGGACAGTTCCGAAATGTTACGGTCGTGGCCAGGTGGGGTGACCCCATTGGTAAGGTAGGATATCACCTGGTCCCGGTGGAAGGCCATTTTAATTAATCAACAGATTAATTTTCCAGCTGAGCTAGGTGAAGGGGAGTGCCTAGGGTTATTATGAGCTAGGTGAAGGGGAGTGGTTAGGGTTAGTATAAGCTAGGTGAAGGGGAGTGCCTAGGGTTATTATGAGCTAGGTGAAGGGGAGTGGTTAGGGTTAGTCTGAGCTAGGTGAAGGGGAGTGCCTAGGGTTAGGGTTATTATGAGCTAGGTGAAGGGGAGTAGTTAGGGTTATTATGAGCTAGGTGAAGGGGAGTCCTTCCGGTCAGGATGGGAGTCTGCCTGTGGCCCAACTCCATTTCCTACAGCTGAAACCGCTCAATAGGGATATCTGAATCTAAGCTGGTTAAAGTTTTAAAATGACTCTTCAATGTCTTAGATGAATAAGTGCACAGACACTGAAGGAATCAAATGATATCCTTTTACATGTGGTATTTTCCTATTAGTACATATACAACTTTAATTGCTTTTAGAAAAGCATTTTCGGAGAACCTTTCTTCTTAGAAAAAGAGGGAAAGGACTTTCTCCCTTGTCCCAGGAGTAACCTATCTAGGTCAATGTAGGTGACCCCCTCCGTTTTGGCCAGAGACTATGACACTGTGCTTTGTGAAATCAAAAACAAGGGCTCTGAGCCAAACATGTCAGTGCATGAACACTCCAATTTTAAAGGCACCACGTTATCACACAATGCACATTGCAACACACTACCTTGGCGTGCTCCGATAAATCCTGACCGGGCTGAAGTTTGTAGTGTTTTTATTGTTTCCATGTGGGTTGATCCCCCCCCCCCCCCCCAAACATGTTAAAAAAGCACTGAAGTTTAAAACGTTATATAAGTCACATATAATCCAATACATTTTTATGACCAGTCAAAATCATATTCAAGACTTTTTATGACATTTTAAGGCCTAAAATTCGGATTATCAGATTGTATACGTTTTAAGGACCCACGGAAACCCTGGAGAACAAAGGTTGTGTTCTCGCCGAAAGCTTGAGCACACCTAATAAGACATAATCTATGACTGGCACATCTTTTAAATCAAGTAAGTATTCAGGTGTCCTAGGGGGCTGTGTGTGTGAGGGGAGGGGGGTTCAAATGGGGGCGCAAGGCTTCAGGGGCCTATAGATCATCACTTAATATGGTACCTGGAAAATCAGGAGGTAGCATGGAATTATTTTTCAAGTCAAGCGTGGGAACCCTGCTACACAGGCGTTGGCAATAGGCCACACTGCTATTCTTTTACTGGCAATTTCTTCGGAAACTTCCTTTGCAATGCCGACTACGGCTAGTCTAGCTAGATTCATTCGCTAAGTAAAGTGTGTTGATGTGTTTAGAAACGTATTTAGCATTCTACCTATGCTAGATACGGGACACGTTAGCCTTGCTAATAACTGTTAGCAACAAAATCATACTGTATTTACAGCTTGCGGTTGCGATGAGCATACGGTGGGAACAGCCCCTATTTTCAAGTTCAGCTTCTTACCAAATCCTGCTCAAAATTGACCAAGGTTGTCAAAACTGTCTCGGGTGAAATGTTCAGAGCAAATGAATAAATTTACGACTTCATAAATGCTGTGTTCCACGCTGTACAGGGAAGGCTAACATTCACAGTCTTCCCAAGGAGCCAAACATTCGACAGGCATGGCTGCTGTTGTCTATGAGAAGATCCCGGCAAAGTTCGACACTCAATCATTCATTTACTCAAAACATTTCACCCAAGACAGTTTGGCAACCTTGGACAATTTCAAGCAGGATTTGCTAGGAAGCTGAACCTGGAAAGAGGTGCTGTTCCGACCGTATGCTCATTGCAACCGCAAGCTATAAGGACAGTATGATGTTGTGCTAACAGTTATTAGCAATGCTAACTTTTCCTGTATATAGCATACCAGGTAGATACGTTTCTACACACTAGCTGTAGTCGACATTAGAAGGGAAGCTTCCGAAAAAATTGCCAGAAAACGAACAGCAGTCTGGCTTATTGCTTACGCCTGTCTAGATAATCTATTTGAAAGTCCTGGAGAAAGGCAGGTGCTGAGGATACGTTGGCATTGCTAGTAACTGTTACTAGTAACACCTAGACTGTAGGCATGTAAACAAGTTTAGCTTGCTAACGCAAGAGCATAGGTAAAATGTGTGATAATTTAGCCTAGTTTATTGGCAGTGGGGCTAACGTTGATTCATGTTCGTGACGGGGTTTCATTCAAATAAATAACCTGTGTAATGTAAATCTACAATGCATGTTTGTCCAGATCTTTGTCATGTTATTTTTCAGCAAGATATCTAGAGCTAGCTAACTGAAGCCGAGTAGAATCACCATATGGTTGCTAAGCATTTTTATTTCAAGTCTCCAACTTCGGTGTTTCAGTGAGTGCTGCTGTTGGCCGTGTTGCGTTTTTGCTCCCCAGCTTCACTCGTTGAAAACCAACCAATCAGCGCGCAGCTTATCTAAATATTAATGAGCATACCATAAAACGAGAAAAGCTAGTGTTTTTTCCCAGGAACATTTCAGAGGATCTATGAGGGAGGCATAAAACAGCACCCGGGCCATTTTCAACCCAACCAATGTTACATACCCTATTCGGAGACCTTAAGGAACAGTGTGAAATACCCCCCAAAAATAGTCAATTGCCCCTTTAAAGGGGCAAATGATTGCAAAACCAATTTCACCTTGTCATAATTGAATAACGACAGTTTGGTGGGTAAAATTAACATTTAGTGAACCTCAAAGCCAGCTAACCCATCTGCTGGCTCTTATCCATCTCACACTAAGGTGTAATCAGTCAGTTTACATTTATTCATTTAGCAGACGCTTTTATCCAAAGCGACTTCCAAGAGAGAGCAGAGTTAGTTTTAGAGAGAGAGTTAGTTTTATGATTATATACGATACACCCTGATACCTTAGATAAGCTGGGAGCAAAAACGCAACACTGCCAACAGCAGCACTCACTGAAACACCGAAGTTGGAGACTTGAAATAAAAACGCGCAAATAAATCTATTGTGTCTACACAACACTGTTTTCAACAGATTGACTATATATCATTTGAAATGATAACATTACTTGTTTCCACTTCTGTTGTTGAAGCAAACTGGATTGACTTAGGTGGGTAGAACGTTAGGCTACAGCTTAGCAACCAAACCATATCGTGATTCTACTCGGCTTCAGTTGGCTAGCTAGGCTAGCTCTAGATATCTTGCTGTAAAATAACATGACAAAGATCTGGACAAACATGCATCGTGAATTGTAGATTTTCATTACACAGGTTATTTATTTGAATGAAACACAGTCAGGAACATGAATCAACGTTAGCCCCATTGCCAATAAACTAGGCTAAATTATCACACATTCTACCTATGCTCTTGCGTTAACTAGCAAGCTAAACTTGTTTACATGCCTACAGTCTAGGTGTTACTAGTAACAGTTACTAGCAATGCTAACGTATCCTGTATCTAGAACCTGCCTTTCTCCAGTTCTTTCAAATAGATTATCTAGACAGGCGTTAGCAATAAGCCAGACTGCTGTTTGTTTTCTGGCTATTTTTCGGAAGCTTCCCTTCTAATGCCGACTACAGCTAGTCTAGCTAGAGTCATTTGATGTGTGTAGAAACGTATTTAGCATTCTACCTGGTATGCTATATACAGGAAACGTTAGCATTGCTAATAACTGTTAGCACAACATCATACTGTCCTTATAGCTTGCGGTTGCAATGAGCATACGGTCGGAACAGCACCTCTTTCCAGGTTCAGCTTCCTAGCAAATCCTGCTTGAAATTAACCAAGGTTGTCAAAACGGTCTTGGGTGAAATGTTCAGAGCAAATGAAAGATTGAGTGTCGAACTTCGCCGGAATCTTCACATAGACAACAGTAGCCATGCCTGCTGAATGTTTGGCTCCTTGGGAAGACTGTGAGTGTTAGCCTTCCCTGTACAGCCTGGAACACAGCATTAACGACCGTGGTCCATTTTCAATATCCTTGTTATAATTCAAAATGTTCGTCTTTGTAATTCCTTATAAGTAGCCTACACAGAGCAGCGCGCAGCCAAACTAGTATCGGAGATAGACGCTACCTCGGGCTGGTCTGGATGTAAATTCTGGGGCGTGACAAAGATACAGACCAGAGCCAATAAGAGGGCGATCACCGGTCCTACGTAGGACCGGTAGCTTTGTTGAAAAGCTAGCGTTTTACAGGTGTCAATGGACTTTGATATTCACGGTATGTTCAGTTTACCCACCGAACTGTCGTTATTCAACTATGACAAGGTAAAATCGGTTTTGCAGTCAATTGCCCCTTTAAAAGTTTGGTTGGTATATTCTATGCAGAGGAGAGTTAGTATGTGTTGGGTTTAGTATGAGCTCTGCTGAGGAGGGTTTGGGTTAGGTGAAGGGGAGTGAGTGAGTGGGCGAAACACATAATCCAGGGTGCATGGACATAGGGACTGTTTTTATGTGGAAACCCATAGGGGAAATTCGAATCCTGTAATTCCAGTCCCAATGCAAGAAATCCAAAGGAATCCCAGAATTGTCCAACAACGGATATAAATGGCTGAACGTGTATATAGACCTTATTTTCTAGCAGTCAAGCTTTTAAAAGACAAGACCATAAGAGGGATATTAGGGAAGATCCTTGAAACAATCCTTTTAAACGAAGTTTTAAAAACACACAGGTAATTTTTTACTACTAAACAACAGGTGGCATAAGGTTTCCAGATGGCTGTAGGTCCAGGAATCTTCAACAGCCAACAAGTAAGTATTGATGGTAAGTATACCTTTGTTTGTAGGTGGTAGACTCCATTGGCCATGTGCTCATCATAGGAGTAGTCCTTGTTTTATCAACGTACGTCAACTGCTTTCAAAAGTAAAAGGATTAACATCTGGAACTTCTTGAAATGGATAAAACAGCGCCACCCTCCTGCTTCCTTCACCGCTGTACAGCCTTGGGCGGTTGCGTGCTCCTCCTTTCCCGAGCCATTGGAGGGTGCGTAACAGTTGGGGGCTCGTCCGAGATTCGAGAGGAAGCCTTCAGTCCACACTGAGCGCAGCGGGTGGTTGGGAGCCCTGGGGGGTTGTGGTCGTTTATGCCACCGCGTTTTTGTCAGCTGTTGTTGTATGTAGAATGGCTACCTCGACCTTGTCCTCTTCTATTGGGGAGCCTTCTGTGGATCACCTAGAGGCATTACGTGTAGAGGACCTTCACGCCACAGCGAACCACTACGGTCTGACAGTCCCAAAGCAGGCCCGTAAGGCTGAGCTTTTGGCCTCGGCTAGGGAAGGCTTGGTGGAGAAAGGGGTGTTGGTAAAGGAAGACGTCAATAGACATACGCCACCTCTTTCTCCCGACCGGGTGTTTGTAGACAGTGCTGGTGCTACTCCTCGTTCTGCTGCGGATAAGCTCAGGATGAGATTGGCCTGATTGGAGGGCGAGCTGAAGGAGAGAGAGCAGGCCAGGCTGTAAAATTCAAGTTGGAGAAACGGCGAATAGACGCCTAGGCAAAGGTTAGGATTAGACAGCCAGAGCTAGAAGCTGGTGTTATCGGCGCCCCTTCTCCGAGTGAGACCGCCCAATTCGATGTGAGCAAAAATATAGCTATAGTTCCGCCATTCAGAGAGACTTGAGGTAGACTCATATTTCGGCGTCTTCGAACGCATCGCTACCACCTTGAAATGGCCCAGAGAAGTCTGGCCGTTGCTGCTGCAGTGCAAGCTGTGCGGAAATGCACAAGAGATCGTGTCAGCTTTACCACTGCAGGACAGTTTGCAGTAGTGGCAGAGTGTGTGAAGACAGCGGTACTCTGCGCCCATGAGTTGGTCCCCGAAGCATATAGGCAAAGGTTTCGGAACCATGAGAAAAGACTAGGAAAAACATTTGTTGAGTTCGCTAGGGAAAAACGATCGCTGTTTGACCGGTGGCTGTGCTTCTCTCCGGGAGCTGGTACTGTTGGAGGAGTTCAAGTCAATTTATACTTCTGCGTTAACGGACAGACGCACGGAGTCGGACGGACTGGACGGACTGAATTGACTGGTTTCGGTCAATTCACCGCCAGAACAGTAGGTGGAGCAAAGCTTTTGAACCTCGGAGAAGCCTGCCCCATGACGTCTTTGAGTGGAAGTCGTTGGTTGTTTATTTACCTCCTCCCGTCTTCCTCACACACAGTTAACGATGGCGAATAGAGCACGATTGTTGATGGAGCTGGTTGATATGGAAGAGGACTTGTTTTTTATTTATCTTGAGACGAGAGCAACGAGAGAAGAGGAGAAGGTGGAATGTACGTCCACTTAATCAAACGAGGCAGTTGACGGGAGAATATGCATCTCTTGTTCGACCTCTGAAGGATGTCGACGAAGAGATGCACTTTGCATATTTTCGAATGTCGACTGGCAAGTTTGACTACCTTCTTCGTCGTGTGGAGCCACACATGCGGCACCAGGGCACACACGGTATGCCGGTTGATGCCACCCAGAGACTTGCTGTGGTGCTACGCCTTTTAGCCTCTGGTGAAGCCAACAGGCTGTAGCGTTGAGCTACAAGCTGGCATCCTCCACGATGTCCAGCATTGTGTCTGAGGTCTGCAAGGCATTGTGGACAGCTCTACAGCCAGACTATCTACCCTGTCCCTCAACCAGCCAGTGGGCATAGATAGCGGCGGATTTTTGGCGGCTCTGGAACTTTCCAAACTGCGTTGGAAGCCTCGACGGGAAGCATGTTAACATCAAGGCTCCACCTCATGTCGGGAGTGACTTCTTTAATTATAGAGGTGCTCACTCCATTGTTCTGATGGCAACATGCGATGCCAGGTATCGGTTCACGATGGTGGATGTCGGAGGATACGGACGGGAGAGCGACGGCGGCGTTCTCAAGGAGAGCACATTTGGGTCACAGCTGCTCGAGAACAAACTGAACCTTCCGCCATCTGCGCTTCTTCCCCACATGTAATAGTGGCTGATGCTGCTTTTCCTTGCACAACAACATCATGCGTCCATTTCCAGGTATATCCCAATCCCTATGAATTGCATAGATATTTGACAGAACGTAGTATCTTATTTATGATGATGGTGGTGCAACCATGTTCTGGTTGTTTTTTGTTGTATTATCAGGGGCAAATCTGAGCAAGGAGAAGACCATTTTCAATTACTGCCTCTCCAGAGCCAGGAGGGTAATTGAAAATACCCTTGGCATCATGGTGGCACGTTGGAAGATTCTTGGAAGGGCGATTGAGTTCCATCCAGACAAGGCTGGGGATGTGGTCAAGGCGTGTGTAGTTCTTCACAACTACCTGGTCTACACAGATGAGCCGACCACACCAGGGAGCCGCTACATACCGCCCAGCTTCTCAGACAAAGACTCGGGGGGAATGGTGCAGCCTGGTGAGTGGTGGCTGCGATGCCAATCTGTCACAGACACCACAGATATCAAGGAGCCGTGCCACCAGAGCTGCTACGGGTGTGAGGAATGACTTCATGCAGTTCTTTCAGACGCCTGAGGGAGCGGTTCCTTGGCAGAATGACATGGTGTTGCGTGGCACACTTAACCCTAGATCTTGACCTTGTAAATACATGTTTTTAACTGTCTCAAAACCTGTTTGGTGTGTCATTTTTTCCCTTACTTTGTTCACACAATACTAGCGTACTATTTAGTGTCTCGGCATATCATCAGCCCTGTTTAAACTGAAGGCTTTATGAACTCCTATAAGTGTGACATTTATTGATTCTGACTATTAGCCATGTAAATAAAATCCCCAACTGTTGAATTTACTGTTTTATTTACAAGAAAACAAACAAAATAAGTGATATGGCAAATGTGCCAACAATAACAACATAAGTGATAAGGCACAATGTGCGAAAGTACAATAACAAACAAGGTGCAGTTATATAACAAAATACAAACTATTTACAAATTGCAGTAGATGGGAACACTGTCGGGCTGGTTTTCATGCATCAGGGTGTATACCTGGTGCATAATTGAGCGTTGCCTGTCTTTGGGGAGATTCTTTGCCATAAACCCTATGGTTTGCCCATAGCAAGCAAATTCGTCTAGTGCTGCTGGTGGTGGACATGGTTCCACATTCGCAAGACTGTTATACAGTTCGCTCCTCGATCCTGGCAAACACATCAGTGATGGAACTGTGGTCTGGGTCCATTCGTCTTTTCCTCTTTGGGTAACAAGGAGTTGGCGGTACCATGGTGGATGGAGGGGTGGACGGAGTCCGACAACTGGGAGGCGGATGGCAAGTTGAGGTAGATGGCTCGGCGGAGTCCTCAGGTGCAGAAGTGGCTGACTCGGAGGGAGTCCTCAGGTGCAGAAGTGGCTGACTCGGAGGGAGTCCTCAGGTGCAGAAGTGGCTGACTCGGAGGGAGTCCTCAGGTGCAGAAGTGGCTGACTCGGAGGGAGTCCTCAGGTGCAGAAGTGGCTGACTCGGGGGAATCTTCAGCTGGTGAGATGGATGGGTCGGGGGAGGATGGCCCTGTCTAATAATAAAAGAACAGGCAGTTGGTCTGTTAGCAATATGAAAATTGCATTTGGCTACAATGATGAAAGTGACATAACTGCATTCATTACATCAACAATGTAAGCACTTTATGAACAGGCAGTAGGTCTTTGTTCGGTGCATTTCGTGTATTTTTTTATGACCAGAAGCATGGCTGAGCTGGCAGGTATGATTGTGATACTAGCTCGAGCACAAAGAGGCTGTTCAAAAAACGAGAAATATTTACCTTATTTTCGAAGTTTGACGACGTATCTCGATGTTTCACGTGAGGCATCAACCACGACATGGACAGAAAGAAAGCATCGACCTTCTGCCCCCCTGCATCGCCACTGCTGCCTTTGGTGGTCTTCTTGACCCGGACAAATTTGTCACGAATCTTCCTCCATTTCTTAAGGCACTCTTGCACATCAACACCGACCGAAATCTCTTTCCAAGAGTTCGTGGTCAGCTGCGCGTCTTTGTATGTCCTCAAAGATGCGTTGTAGAGGTTCTCATACCTCCGGATCTCTTCAACCAGGCGCTCATCAATGTTGTTCTCCATGATTGTATTTACGTTTTTAAAAATGGCGGTTTGTGAATGAAACAGGAAATATAAGGGCAGGAGATGTGAAATTCCGGAAATGATGTGATGTCGTTAGCGGACCAATCATAGCCAAGGGGTATTTGTAAAAAGACGGACGGATAGTCAGGAGGTGCACGCAGAGCTCTGCGAGGGGCTCGGAGAGGACACGCAGAGGGCGTTTCTTGACGGAGAGGGCGTTTCCCGTGTGCGTAAAAACACAGAAGTATAAATCGGCCTTTAGAGTGCTTCTTTGCCACTCACCCCAGGTCGTCGCAGTGAGTGACATATCTTGGCAGACTGCAGGAAACTACAGAGTAGACAGGTTGCGTCTACCAATCCCATGGCGTTGCTCCAGACTACGTCTTGCAACAGGGGCCAGTTGTGTATACCACGCCAGTCACCCGATGATGAAGGGCTCTGGAGTGCAAGCATTTCACTCGCATTTGCGCCTAATAATATGTGCAAACTTGAAAAGTAATTAACAAGCACAGTGCGCGAGTGACGACAGGTTGTTGTCAATACACGGAACAACAGCGCGATGAAGTGAAGCATACCATTGATTTAACATGGAAAGCAAGTGATGGAGTCACAACTGCACGATGTGAAGATAGTATAATGATGCACGAGCAACAATTTGCAACCAATGGGCCAGAGCCATATAAAGAGAGTTACAACACTCTTTGACCTTGCCAACACATAATCACTTGGTTCAAGTAGCTCGCAAAAAAATCACCAGACGTCTTCTTTTAACCGGACGTGTCCTCTTTTCGAAACCAAAAAAATGCGTCCGGCAGGGATTCCAAAACTGTCTGGATTTTGCCTCGTCGGAAATTTGTGTTTCTCTGGGTCTTTCACATACTATACGCCATTCATGTTCAGTGTTGCGAAGCAAGTTAGCTGGTAAATTGAGTGAAGTGAGCGCAGTCTCGGCGGTTGGGTGGTGTGGTTGGGCTGGATGACACCATATTTGCCCCTGTCCTTCGGTGCGGAGGATGTTTTCTCCTGGCCTGGCTGCCAGCCCAACTTCTCCCCACCCCCAAAAAAATTTGGTCGGGAAGTTGGGTCTGGAGGGTCTCGTATTGGGGACCAACTACAGAAAACCAGAATCTGGGCGAACCAATGAAATTTCCAGGGCGGGCTTTATACGATGATGGACAGATGATCAACAGTAACGTAATCACACACGTCACAAGAGCGCTTAAGTTGAATTCGTTTTGAACAAACATGGCTACTGCTGGAGATCTGTGATGTTATGATTCTGCCATCGAGTCTGTTTTAGAAGACATCGACAGCGCATTAATTTTGAAAGAGGAACAGAGAGACGCAATCAAGGCATTTGTCGATGGAAAATATGTTTTTGCCGTCCTTCCTAAGGGATTGGGTAAAAGTTTAATTTATCAGCTGGCCCCGATGATCACGAAGAAGATGGTACACAATGAAAACCCAGTGGCCATTGTGGTTTCTCCTTTTCTTTTGTGGAGTTGTAATCCTAAAGGGAGAACTTGTTCGTATATGCATTGCCCTTTATTGTTTCGCTCAAAAAGGTTGACTGTGTGAACAAGTAGGCTACTCCCCCTACCCTCAAATTAATTTTACAACACCGGCAAAAATCATTTGTATTCATTCTTCAAGCATACTTCAAGTCTGCTTGTAGTTTAGTTCTGTTGACAACAACTAAGCGGTGCTTAACATACGTCACATACTCTGTTGCTCTGATTGGTTGTGGATCTATCCAATTGAGCGAAGAGGCATTTGTTTTCCAGGCTTGTTTGAAACACGCCCTGTAGTCAAAGCCCAACGGAGAGTTCTCAGACTCATATTCTGACTAGAATTATGAGTATGACAACGTCAGGCTAGTTTTCTCCTATCCTACCCAAGGAAACATCACAACATAGTCTGGGCCAGTCTTCCACGGCTGGTGAGTCCATGTTGTCAGCTACGTGTGACAACTTGACTAATGCGCAAAAGTCAGACCCCACACTTAGGGCTCGCTTCTCTGCTGTTGTGACGCGTGAGCAGGCTTATGCGCAGCCCTTGGCTTACTTCGTAGCGAACGTAGTTCTGCTACGCAAATGGTCTTCTCACCAGGGACCCGACACAGAATGAAGCACAGTCATCCAGGTTGTTGTGCCAACTCTGTTCAGGTCACAGGTCCTGTCCTTGGCTCACGACACTCCATGGTCCGCGCACTTGGGTGTTACCAAAACACACAACCGTGTCTTGCAACATTTCTTTTGGCCGGGGCTGAGGGGTGACGTGGCCCGTCACAAAACATGTCACACGTTTCAACTCAAGGGAAAACCTTACCAGGATATTCCGCCGGCTCCACTCCACCTGATTCCTGTGATGGGTGAACCTTTCGAGAAGGTAACAATCGATTGTGTCGGTGCGTTGCCTAAGACAAGACCCGAAACCAATAGCTCCTAACAGTCGTGTGCAGCTCCTAGGTATCCTGAGGCTATACCGTTGCGTAATATCACCACCAAGGTGGTGGTCGCGGCCATGATAAGTTATTTTCTACCTTTTGGCCTGCCGAAAGATGTCCAGACAGACCAGGGTACCAACTTCACGGCCAACTTGTGTGCCCAGGTTCTTAAGACCCTCTCTACAGCACTCAGGGTGTCCAGCGCTTACCACCCTGAGTGCTCCAGAACGCTGGCACCAGATTCTGAAGTACCTTTCCTCTACTCCCCGGATGTCAGCAGGGAGTATGTCATCTTTAGATGTTATATCAGTAAATGGTTGATCCATAATTATAGCATGTTCTCTGCAGTTTCAGGTGTCCAAAGGACCGGGTCCTGCCCCGTCACTTTAAACTGGAGTTTCCCCATTTCCGGTAAGGGATGAAAAGGAGATCTGTCAATAATAAATTCATTGATTGAAAGGCTCCATTAGATCTTGTTGGTCCTTAGCCAACCTGTCAGAGTAATTAATGAGTGGAGCATAGAAAACAGCATGAGGAAATGTTCTCCCACAGGTCTTGCCAAGTTGCTGTAATTGCTTAACCGTGGTACTAGGTTTCTGTCTAGACAATTGACCAGACCTACAGACAAGATGACATGTTTTGTCTCAGGATTAGGTGTTAGCTTCTCCAACATTCCCCTTAAGTGATGACAGTTGGTCCTTGGAAAACTGTCAACCTGGATTTTATCATCCTGAAAAGTAGGAATCGTTGAGAGGTTAGTATCCCCCAGTACCACTATGGGTTTGACCACTTCTAAGTTCCACTCATGAATTTTTCTCCAACAGGCAGGATGGACAGTAGGCTCCTCTCGGGAAGAGACCTTCGGCCGCAACTGACGGAGGGCGTGCAGGTAAGCGGGTTCAAGAGGAGGGGGTAGGAAGGGTTAGGAAAAGTCCACAAGTACTGAACTGGATACAAATAACAATGTTTTAAAACAATTAAGAAGGAGAGCTCTTCCCGACGTTTCGACTGGGTTAGTCTTCATCAGCCTAACCCTAACCTCTGCAGAGAAGGGTTAGGGTTAGTATGGACGGTTGAAGTTATAAGATTAGGATCAGTGTTAGTCAGACATCTTTTGGTGAGGGTTAGGGATTGTAGAAAACAAATGATTAATGAAGTAGAAGAAGTTGCACTTGACTTATCTAAGATAGGAATCTGATAAAATGGGCAACATCATCCCAAACCCCTTTTAACACCTACAGCTCTAGAAAGTTAAATAAAAGCACCCAATAAATTCATTTCTTACCCATAACCAGTGGGTTTCAAGGCTTGTTGTATAAGTGACTACACACTGTTGTCAATACACATCTTGGGCCCTATTTTAACGATCTGACACGCAAGTATCAGAACACAAAGCGCAATAAACTTTGTGGGTGGGACACTTTTATCCGAAGTAGCTACATTACTAATTGGTGTGGTTTGGGCGTAACGTGCATCAAACCATTCAGAGCATCATCTCACATTCCCTTTAAGAGCAGCGCTTGTTCCATGGCGGATTGCTATTATAACGGCGGATTTGCCAGGCGCACGCCAGGAGCGGTTCACAGCCGAGGAGACTGACGTTCTCGTCGGCTGTGAAAGATGGAGAAATGACATTGTATGGGAAAGGCAGAGCAGTTTTCTCATTGCATTAAATTGCCCACTCATGCTGCTCATTCAAATTCTTAAGTCTTATTTTTATATATTATTATTTTTTAATTGGTATATTTTTTAATTGTTTAGTTTCTTAGAATTAGTTTAACCATTGTACTCTTTTACTTAATTTAACACAGCCATGAAATAAATCAAAACAATGTAACGTAGCTTCGCAGGAAGAAGACCCTGGCCAAGCCAGTAGTGCGCACGGACCAAGCTTACACCCTTAAAATAGCATCTGAATAACGCGCCATTGACTTTAGACAACGTTTTTCCTGAGGCCTGTTCCATAAAGCAAGTTTACTGAAAAAGCCACACTTATGTCAGTTAGTCTGACTCATTTCTAGTTCATTTGGTTCCATAAAGCTAGCTCAACGTAGTTCGAACTCGGTTACTATGGCAACTTAAACTGCAAAATTAGTCTGGTCAGGGTCAGACTAACTGTCAGGCTTAGCGTGACTTGGTGCTGAACCAGACGTTCCTGTAACACAGTGACCCAATGGGAAAACGATGATTTACCACGGATATTCTCATTTTCTTATTCTCATCAGTTCAATCTGTTGATAGAAAATCTACTTAAATATCCTACATAGGCTACGACATTTAGCCTAATGCATAAACAATGATGAACAATGCTTTGATAGGCTACACACCATAGCCGTAAATGTATGGATGTTAGTTTGTGATTTCAAATGTTTAGGCATCAGGCATAGGCCTATATCTCAATCTAAATTATCCGAGTATAAATATCATAGCAATATAATTGTTAACAGTAGCCTACAATTGCAAAACAAGCCTAAATCCACCCTCCAACACAAAAAACATGTTAAAATGTTAGGCTACTGGATGTATTGATTAATAGTAGGCTATTTATTTTAAACAATGTCAAAAAGCCCATTTAGATTAGTTTAGAGGGTGTTTTTTAATTAACAAAGTAAAGGTCTAAAAAGGTCCTTGACCTACATAGCCTGTCGTTCATGACGTCAATCATGGCGTGTCATTTTACTTTGATTGAAGCGGTGGATGAGGGAGCTATCATTGTACACGATTTAAAGGGGACGTTCTTTCTGGAAGAAGTCACGTAGCCATGTGCATTGTTTTTGCCGTGGTGGACTGTATGATCCATGTTTTACCTCTTTGGCCGCTTAAGAATAGGGTGCATGCGCAATTAACTTGACTACTTAAATCTGACTTGAATTAGTAGGACTGCGTGAGCTGAAAGAGGGCCTTTATGGAACCCGCTTTATCCCCGACTAATTCCTTGACTAATTAAACTTATACTGGGGACACACCACAGGATAATCGGGCCGATTTCGGCCCTTCCGACAATCCTAAGTAACATGTGTCCCGATTATCTTGATGGTTCCCCAGATTTTATCAGATGTTCCCTTGGTGTGAGGTGTGTTAAGAGTGACCACACACTGTAGGAGCAAAACGGCTAAATCTAGGATTTTTTGTCCTCGTGTTTGTGGTCTCCCATAGTTAGAAAATCTTTTAAGATTAGAAAAATCGTATAGTGTGTCCCCAGCATTATTCAAGTCTGGTTTAGGACTTTAAGTCTTAGCTTTTCTGAGCGGCCTTTATGGAAAAGGCCCCTGGTCTGTGTTGGAATAGTTTTTCTGAAAATGCTAAATAGAACCATTACATTTTACATTTAGCAGACGCTCTTATCCAGAGCGACTTACAGTAAGGGGACATTCCCCCCCGAGGCAAGTAGGGTGAAGTGCCTTGCCCAAGGACACAACGTCCTTTGGCACGGCGGGGAATCGATCCGGCAACCTTCTGATTACTAGCCCGACACCCTCACCGCTCAGCCATCTGACTCCCGGGAGCACAAGGGAACGTTTGCGCCGGAACACACCTCCTTTTTTCGCTGAACCGCCCCTGGGAGCGCTAAGTCATTCCCTAATTTACCGACGTGCGTCTCTGGAGGGAAAAGTCCACTTTGCGTCGAATGCAAACTAGGAATGATACTTATTGACAATGAAGTCAATTGCGCTGGGTGCAAGATGGGGCCCCTCGTGTTTATTTGCGTGAGGATCAGAGTGAAAATCTCCCTAGCTTGGAGCAGGTCAGACCGGAACATTCCCCCCTGCTAATGGTCTGGCTCAGGTCTCCATGGCTATAACATGAGCAGACATGTTGGCAGCCGAGCCCGCCGTCTGAACCAGACTAAAGGTTATTATCACCCTATGATGTCACCAGAGACGGCCAGACACACGCACACAGCCAGACGCACACACATTCAGACACACACGTGTACACATGCATAAACAAGCTAATGCAGACACTGGCATGTACACACACCCACAGATATACACACACACACACACACAGAGATATAGACACACACACACACACAGATACACACACACCCCTGACACACACGTTAATCTATCGGCAGTCTGTCCTAATCCTAAAATAAAGTGTTAAAGTGTGTATGTGGAGTCAAAGGTATGGGACTGTCCGAGCCATTCCTTACACTCCATGCCCCCCCCCTCCACACACACACACACGGGTTTATTTTACTAGCCTAGTGAAGACCAACAACACACAAACACACTCGCACAGACACTTACATTTATAAGCACACACACACATGTAAGCACACACCCATGGTTATGCACACACTCCATACTGTGGAGGAATCCACATAGCATACCAGCTTCATACACCATCCCTTGAAATAGTAGTCTACTTTTGGTGTGTGTGTGTGTGTCTGCCATTAGTCATGGTTCCTGTGAGGGTGAGGTGGCTGTGGTTAGCTAGTTTAGCACTGCATATTTCATAGGCTTCTGTTTCACCCAGACACCCCCACACACACACACACACACCCCCCACACACACACACCCCCCACACACACACACACACACCCCCCACACACACACACACACACCCCCCACACACACACACACACCCCCCCCACACACACACACACACCCCCCACACACACACACACACACACACACACACAACAATGACCTCGCTGGGCTGTCACCAGTCTGTCCACACCTCGCAGCTCTGAATGTCACAGCTGTCAATCAAAGTCCCTCCTCTGACCCCATTGGGGTTACCTTGGGAACCATTCTAATGAGGCACTAGACACAAGGGAGAGACAGATATAGAGATAGATATAGAGAGTGATATAGAGATAGATATAGAGAGAGATATAGAGAGAGATATAGAGAGAGCGAGCAAGAGAAAAGCAAGAGAAAGAGTGAGAAGAATGAGGGAGACAGAGAGTGTAGAGTTTAAAATCCAGTCCTGAGGAAACCCTCCAATCTAAAGCCCTTGCAGTCCATGAAGGTAACCCTGAGAGGACCCCCCTGTGCCAGCTGGTTATGAGACTAACAAACCAGTTACCACCCGGCACACCTCCTACCCCTTTACTAACACCAAACAAAATCAAACTAATCACAAACTAACAGAAAACTAAAACTCCTACCTAGAACACTGGGAAAAACCAAGACTCAAAACAAATTAGATTGCTATCGGGGCCTAAACAGAAACTATGAAATGGCTGAATATCTCTATATATTGTCAAGGACATAAAGCAGAGACAGCTGCTCACTAAATACTAGTGCTGTCAGTTTAACGCGTTATTAACGGCGTTAACGCAAACCCAAATTAATGGCGTCAATTTTTTTATCGCGCGATTAACGCTCTTTTTGGCCTAGCAAACTTTTTTTTTTCACATGCTGTTGCAACAACTACCGAAGTTAGAAAAACTACAACACCACACCGGATCTAGCTAGACCGGACACAAAACAACAGGCACGCCACACACTTGTTTGGCTTGCGATCCGGCTAAAGCGTAGTAGCAGAGCCCGTTTACGGATATGAGACATTCTCTGGTAGTAGGTTAACTTTACGTTTTGAGTGGATGGCGAGCGCGAGACGCCGAAATGGATGCCAATAAGATTCTGAATGGAAAGTTTACTTTTAAAAAGTTGCCAAATGGTTCCATTGACAAGACCAAAGTGATCTGTGTGTTTTGTCGTTGTAAAATGAGCTATCATTGCAGCACGTCCAGTCTGAAATACCACTTGATGGCCAAGCACACAGATGATGCAAATTCTCCGCCCCCTCGTCAAAGCCAGGCGATTGCAATGTTGTTTTCAATAACAAAAAATATTTGCACGAAGCAATCCGAACCACTTTTCCATGTTGATAAGAGCATTAAAATTTGAAAAAAGAATGGGACAAAAAGAAATCAAGGGACATTTAGAATAGATAGAAATAGAAATGTGCAATTAATTGTGATTAATCGCGAGTTAACTATGACATTAATGCGATTAATCGCGATTAAATATTTTAATCGTTTGACAGCACTACTAAATACAGAATGAGTGACCACAGCCTTGCAATAGAAAAAGGAAGACATAAAAAAACCTGGTTACCTAAAGAGTACAGAATCTGTGGGCACTGTACATCAGGGGAAATTGAAACAGAAAAACATTTCTTACTTAAATGTTACTAGTATGAAAGTATAAGAGCATAACACATGCAAGACTGTTGTTCATTGATTTTTCTTCTGCTTTTAATACTATTCAACCCCACATCCTAGCAAGAAGACTGCTTGAGTATTACGAGCTGAACCATGATTTAGTGGGATGGTTATTGGACTTACTAACAGAATGCAGAAGGTAAATGTGAACGGTAGTTTTTCTGATGTATTAAGTGTATCTACTGGATCCCCACAAGGTTGTGTTCTTTCACCTTTATTATACATTTTGTTTACTAACTTGTGTCAAAGCCTACATGAAAATAGAGTTTTTATTAAGTTTGCTGATGATGCAGTCATAGTGAGCCTGTTACAAGGGGATGAGTCTGGCCATGGTCCAGTTGTGAGCCTGTTACAAGGGGATGAGTCTGGCCATGGTCCAGTTGTGGAGGATTTTGTGACTTGGTGTGATGATTCTCATCTGCAGTTAAATACTACTAAAACAAAATATGCGATTATTGATTTTAGAACTTTTACTGTAGATCACGTTACCACAACTATTAAAGGAGGTTGTGGATCGTGTGGAGAGTTACAAATACCTAGGTATGGTCATTGATTCCAAACTGACATTTGATTTGAATTGTGAAATGGTATGTAAGAAAGTCATCAGTGTCTGAGTTGCCTTAGGAAGCTTGCCAAATTTCACATTGACAGACACATGCTGTCATTGTTTTGCTTTGCTTTTATTGAATCTACTATGTCATTTTCCATTGTGGTGTGGTATGGGAGTCTGTCAGTGAAGAACAAGAGCTCCTTATACCAAATTGTCAAGTGGGTGAGTAAGATAATAGGAGGAGTTATTCAACGGACTCTAAAATACATTTATAATACACATGGGAAAATGTGTCCAAACTTTTGACTGGCACTGTATGTTAAAATGTCCATTCAATATGGGCTGCTTTGGCAATACTGCTCAACCCGAATTGTCTGAGCAAACTGAACTGATACAGAGAGAGAGAGTTTTGTGTTTTAACACACCATTATTTGCCCGTTACGGGTTGGCCAAACCAAGGTCGTAGCCATGGAGTCAACATGGGGGGGACCAACCCTGGGGAGTCTGAGGGTCCGTCCCCGTCTGTCCCCATCCCCCCCCCCCCCGAAAAAGGTAAAAACGTAAATATATATTTTTTTAATCACATGGGATTCACTTTCTTTTATTACATTTTACTAGTGTATTTATTACATAGCTCTGTTTTTATTATGTACCTTTTCTTGTTTCATAGTATGTCATGGCAGAGATAATGGATTTAGAAAGTACCACTATAATCATATAAACAGAAATCTATGCATTTTAATATGAAGACCAGTGACGTCCATGAAGTGCAGATATTGTGTCTAAGGTGTACCAAATTGATGTTTTAACTTTCCACAAAATATAAATTTGAGGGAATGTCTCCGATACTCAGTATCAGAGACAGGTCATGTACGATAGATCCAGGCAAATGGTAGCCAGTGTCCTTGTAATTATTTAGCTAACTCAGGCAGGGGTTTGTGAAAGTTGTTCCTAGTTCAAAACCTATCACTGAAATCTTCTTGTCCACACTATTGCTAAACTGTCTCACTCTTTTCAAGGAATATTTAGCAAGACACTCGCGCTCTCTCCCCTCGCTCTTCGTACTACCTCACCCCTGTCTTTGTGCTATCTCACCCTCGCTCTTCGTGCTACCTCACCCTCGCTCTTCGTGCTATCTCACCCCCTCTCTTCGTGCTCTCTCCCCTCTCTCTTCACCCACTCTCATCTCATCCTTACAAACCATTGGAGCTTACACCTCCCTTACAGAACACCGGTATCAGTAATACTAGTAGTCATAAAATGGCAATTTTCACGCTTAGTTATGAATATGATTACATTTTTTATGATAATTTCAAACAGCGTGCGTGGTTGCCTGCCGTAGCGAAGCACATTTATATTTATATCAATATATTGGGGGGGACATATTGACCAGATTTGAATATTGTGTATTATGACAATGGCCCTGAGCCAGAGGGTATACTGTTCCGGTTTAGAATAAACCTCGAGATAGAGATGAGAGAGAAAACGACTGCTTATTCACTGTAAATATGTCCAGGTAACATCTAATCTGCACTCATTATTCATCAACACAGATTACGAGCACATAGCACTGGAAGTGAAGACCTCATCAATGTGTGTGTGTGCGTGCATCTGTGTGCAGCACAACCTGCTAGTAGTAGTGTGTGGTCAGTCTACAAACAAACCCCCCCCCCCCCCGCACACACACAGATCCTCACTCACCAGACACACTTAGGAAGACAAGCACACTACGACAAAGACAAAAACACAGCAGGCACACACACTGGAACAACAATAAACCTCCCGTAAAGCCGGTCAATCAAACATTTAATTTCCACCCGTCCTGACTGGGGCCTCTGCCTAACGCAGAGAGACAAGCCTCCCTGTTTGCTCCCAGTCTCACCCCAGAGCCCAGAGTGTTGGGCCCTGCAGCTGTCTGCTGTTACAGCAGCACTCACAGGCAGAGAGGCGCTCAGGACTACCTCTATTGGTGGACTAGCAGACCCTCCGGAAAGAGGGGGAGTGTGGGTGTGTGTCTAAGTGGGTGTGTGTGTATCTGGGTGTGTGTGTGGGTGGGTGTGTGGGGCAGGAATGTTGTGGGAAGGTCAAGAACAAGGCAGCAACCGTCAGTGCCCTGGAGGGAGGAGGTTGGACTGGTGTGTGTGTGTGTGTGTTTGGAGGTAGGGGGCACTGGAATAGATACTCAGCTCAGATGCCAGAAGGAATCATAGAAGCCAGTGGAATCATAAAAGCCAGTGTAAAAACAGTCACTCACTGTCCTTGTCCCCCTGAACCCACACAGCACGCAGATACACACACTCACACACGGTTTTCCTTTACCTTTCCTCCTCCTGCTCCTTCACCTCCACTACCTCCTTCACCTCCTCCAGCACAGAGGAAGATGCAAAATAGAGATGAAGAGAGACAGGGAAAGAGAAAGAGAGAGAAGTAGGCCACATCAGCCAGACACCAGCCCAGTGTAGTTCCTCCAGACTGAGGCAGGTCATGTGACAGCCGTCTGGCCAGGGGTCCATCTGCAGGTCATGTGACAGCCGTCTGGCCAGGGGTCCATCTGCAGGTCATGTGACAGCCGTCTGGTCAGGGGTCCATCTGCAGGTCATGTGACAGCCGTCTGGCCAGGGGTTCATCTGCAGGTCATGTGACTGCCTCGCTCAGGCCGTCTGGCCAGGGTTCCATCTCAGCTCCCCGTGTCTCAACGCTGAACGAGACAGGAGCATCCTTACTCCAGGGGTTAACAACACGTGCTCACACATCTACATGCATGCTCCCAGCACACACATGCACAATCTGGGTGATATTCTGAGTTAGAACGTTTGAAGAGTATCCACAAGCTCCCACTCTCCAACTTCCTGTTTCCCTCGTTCACTTTGTCTTTCTCTCTTTCCCATTGTCCCTCTCCCTCTCTCGCCCACACACACCTTCTCTCTCTTCTCATTTCTCCATTTGCCTCTCTGTCTTTCTCTCTCTATTTCATACACACATTACCTCCAACCTATCAATCTCCTCTGACTAAAATAGTAGCTGTAAGCTTCTAAGAGGCCCATTGGGCCCCATCTTGAGCTGTCAGAGCGGAATGCCACGTGCTTTTGAACAGGAGACACACCCAGGACCTCTCATGTCCTCTCATATCTTATTAAACACACCTGATTCTCCTGCTCTGCCCACACTTCTCTCTTCACACCTGTATTCCTGTGGGGGAGGGGGGGTCATTATTCTTGTGAGGACCAGAAGGCCTCTCCAAAATAACAAGGAATATTTTTACTAGTGGGAAATGCTTTTTTTACCTAACAAGTTCAAGTGCTATCTCCAGGGGGGTTATGGTGAAGGTTAGAATTAAAGCTAGGGCTAGAATTAAAATAAGGGTTAGGTTCAGAGTTAGGGTTAGGATTTGGAATGGGATTGAATGGTGAGTCCCTACAAGAAAAACAAAACAACCTTCTGTGTGGTACGTCTCTCTATCACACTATGATAGCCATATTGTGTTTGCCATGTCTGCTGGCATTACAGTAATACAATAATCAGCCCTTTGCCTGCTCCCTCTGCCTGACTGACTTGGCACTGTGGCACACACATTGTCCAGTGTGTTTGTGTGCAACAGAGAGTGAGTGTGTGTGTGAAAGAAGTTTGTGTTTAATATTTGTGTGTGTGATTGTGTGAGAGAGATGGAGAGAGTGCACATGCATGTGCGTGTGTGTGTGATTGCTAGAGAGAATGATCTTCTTTTCTTTCCAGGAGCTGATGGTTAAGTCGACAGCTTCAGAGGAGACACACACAGGAGCTTAGGACAAGTCTGTTCTGTCTCCCACACACACACACACTTATACAATAACAATCAAACACACACACACATCTGCAATCACACAAACACACATGCACATACACGTGCGTTCAAAAGAACATGCAAGCACACACAGAGCACATATTGGTCGTCTCTCCGTCTGTCTCAGTAACACACGTGTTAGCACTGCACTCTCTAGCCAGGCAAAAAAAAAAACGTTTTACCCAAAGTCAATTAAAGTTTGTACTCTAAAGTACAAATACATTTACATATATTCATGTTGTCAACAAGGATGCAAATGTGCAAAATCTGTACATTCAAGTGCGGGTACCAACCGCCCAGTTGTTCACTGTTGAAGCCGCTTCATGCTGGCCAACTCTCACCCTGTGCCCTGGTTTCCCTGTGTGGAGAGTGGTGGTGCCCAGCGGGGAGTAACCACTACACCTTCGCCCGATGCACCGCTCAACGTTATTATATTCAAACTTTGACCTTGGTTGTCGCTGACGTTTAAAGAAGCGCAACCAATGAGATATCAGCTGTAGCTAATGTCACCTGAAGCTACACGTGTTGTGTGAAAAACTAATAGTCAGTGTTTCGCAGTTCCCCGACCTGTGTACGTACGTACACGTCAACAGGAACAGCACTGCAGGATGGAATGCCCGCAGTCAGATGAGCTAGCAGGTGCTCCGCAAACCACAAGCACTCTTTGGTGACGTGGTTGATTACGTTACTGTTGATCATCTGTCCATCATTGTATAAAGCCCGCCCTGACAATTTGATTGGTCCGAACAGCTCCTGTTCGGACATACTTTTTCCCCAAACTAGCGACCCCAGACTTCCCGACCAAATTTTTTGTGGGCGGGGCTAAATTGGGCTGGCAGCCAGGCTACCATAGGCAGGCAAGGGGATGTTGAATGTTAAAAAACCTCCACCATTGAAGATACATAACATCAAATCTAGGAGTTTATTTAGTTGAAATGGGATTAATACATTGATTAAATGTGTGCGTTTGTGGTGACGCGTGTGTGCATGATGCAAGCTGTGTGTAAGCAGACAAACAGAGTGCAGCCTCCACGACTCTGTGACCCTCCTCCTGCAGAGCACATCACAGACACGACACAGAAGAGAGGGAGGAAGGGAAGGAGGGAGGGGGGGGGGGGGAGGGAGGGAGGGATGGGGGGAGGGAGGGAGGCTGGTGGAGCAGTGCTGGGGGAGAACACTACCTGGAAACTAGTTTTTCACAGCTCAGTGGATTAGACTCTCTGACAGCTTCAAAAGCTCCTTCACACCCTCACACACCCTCAAACAACCTCACACTCTCACACTTCCTCAAATATACTCTCACACACACAAACACACACCTAAAACCACACACTTAGCCATTTAGTAATAAGTCTCTCTTTTGACAGCTCAAAAACCACTTTTGCACCATTATAAACCCCTCACCCATCCCTCCCTCGCTCCATCCTCCCATCCCTGGATGATCTAGTAAAAGGCAGCAGACAGCTGCAGCAGCTGAGGCTCTGGCATCTTTAATCCACCCTGCGTCCCTCTCCTAATCCCTGATTCAAGCACCTGTCAAAACATGCTCCCTCACACACATGCAGACACACACGGAGAGACACTGTGTGGTGTGTTCTCCAGCTCACACACACACACACACACGGCTGTAGGACCACACAGACACAGCAACACCTCTGTTTCCCCTGCATGTCGGATCTTTAAACCCTGGGGTTACTGGGTGTTATCAGGGTTACTGGGTGTTACTGGGTGTTACCAGGGTTACTGGGTGTTATCAGGGTTACTGGGTGTTACCAGGGTTACTGGGTGTTACTGGGTGTTATCAGGGTTACTGGGTGTTATCAGAGTTACTGGGTGTTACCAGGGTTACTGGGTGTTACCAGGGTTACTGGTGCTTCCAGGGTTACTGGGTGTGGTGTTGCCAGGGTTACTGTGTGCTTCCAGGGTATGGGTGTGGTGTTGCCAGGGTTTTTGGGTGTGGTGTTGCCAGGGTTACTGGGTGTTGCCAGGGTTCCTTCCTCCCATTCCCTCCCTCTGGGGTAGATTTGTGACGTGATGACTTGGCACCTTGGTAAGGGCACTGTAAATCTGACGCACACAGACTCCCAGCTGGCTCAGGTCGATAATTCAAACCATGCTGGCATGCTGGCATGCTGGCAGGGAACAGAGCTGTCTGTGTGTGTGTGTGTGTGTGTGTGTGTGTGTTTGCTTGCCTGCCTGTCTATCTGTCTGTGAGAAAGAGAGAGAGAGAGAGAGAGAGAGAGAGAGAGAGAGAGAGAGAGAGAGGGGGCAGAGAAGGGGGAAGTAGATTTCATTATTAGTAATGAATAGAAGACTCCAGATGCTATCTTTGCATTCATGAGTCCTTTTAATCAATAAATCATCTACTTGCTATGATTAGTAAGTCTCTCTCACACACATACACACACACATCTGTACACATCTGTACAGTACACACATACATACCTGTACACACACATCTACACACCTCTACAGAATACACATCACACACCTGTGTGTACAGTATACGCACACACAAAAGCCTTTACACACAGAAAGACAGTACACACAGATAGCTTTTTCTACAGTATATGCATCAGAAACAAACGCATACATGCACACCTAGACATGTATCCAGTATAACCCTGCCTGTCCACTACAGAGACGTAATGCGAGCGACGACATGCTTTCCATTAATTTTCGATGGAGCCAGGCAAATAGATTTGAGTTGAGATTTTCGCGTTGCTAGTGGACACGTAGGGTAACACACACACACATCAGGACACACACAGGGTAACACACACATCAGGACACACACAGGGTAACACACACATCAGGACACACACAGGGTAACACACACACACCAGGACACACACATTCTGTGTGTGCAGTAAACATTCTGGGAGCTGATGATGCACTTCATACTAGAACATTTCACAGTTTGGAAACCTTCTGAAGCACTTCTAGAACAGTCCAGAAGCCTTCTACAACACATCTATAACACTTCTACAACACTTTGGAGTTCAGAAGCCTTCCAGAAGAGTCAACAGGCAGAGAGAGAGACAGAGAGAGAGGGGGGGGGGCAGAGAAAGAGAGAGACAGATAGTGAGAGAGAGAGAGAGAAAGAGAGGGGGAGGGGGAGAGAGAGAGAGAGAAGGAAGTGATGAGGGTAGAGAGGGAGGAAGGAGGACTTGCCCCCTGCTTCCTGTTGTTCTCTCTCTCTCATACACTCTATATATTTTCTCTCTCTCCCTTTCTTTTTTCTTTCTTTTTCTGTCATCTTCTTTCTCTCTCACACACTTTCTCTCTCCTCTCTCTCTGCCTCCCCTTCTCTCTCCCTCCGCCTCCCTCAGACAGCTCTCTGTATTCATGAATATTTCATCCTCTGCTTCTGTGTGTCGTTTGTAGTTCCGCTGCTCTGCATATTAACTAGAAAACCCTCTCTCGCATTTTGAGGAAAACACCATCTAGTGAAGTAAATGGATTTGACGACGCCGAAGGACGCGGCCAGGGAGAGGGCAAGTTTCCATCCTGCTGAAATTCTGTAAAGAGAGAGAGGAGGAGAGACGAGGAGAGAGGGAAGAAGTAACTTGGGATGAAGAGACAACCTGGGTTGAAGAGAGGGAGGGAGAGGTGGATAGAGGGAGCGAGGGATGGAGAGAGAGAGGGAGAGAGAGAGCAAGTGGTGGAGGGAGAGAGGGAGGGAGAGGTGGATAGAGGGAGCGAAGGATGGAGAGAGAGATGGAGAGAGAGAGCAAGTGGTGGAGGGAGAGAGGGAGGGGGAGAGCGAAGGATGGAGAGAGAGGGATGGACATAGAGAGAGGGAGAGAAGGAGAGACAGAAGGATGGAGAGAGAGAGGGATGGAGAGACAGAAGGATGGAGTGAGAGAGGGATGGATGGAGGGAGAGAGGGATGGAGAGACAGAAGGATGGAGTGAGAGAGGGATGGATGGAGGGAGAGAGGGATGGAGAGACAGAAGGATGGAGTGAGAGAGGGATGGATGGAGGGAGAGAGGGATGGAGAGACAGAAGGATGGAGTGAGAGAGGGATGGATGGAGGGAGAGAGGGATGGAGAGACAGAAGGATGGAGTGAGAGAGGGATGGATGGAGGGAGAGAGAGAGGGATGGAGAGACAGAAGGATGGAGAGAGAGAGGGATGGATGGAGGGAGAGAGGGATGGAGAGACAGAAGGATGGAGAGAGAGAGGGATGGATGGAGGGAGAGAGGGATGGAGAGACAGAAGGATGGAGTGAGAGGAACACAGGTGTGTTTAGTAGAATCCTGTGTAGGTCATGGCTCTTTACCAATGTTTGTTTCTGGAAGTTTCCACACAGTCACTGACATTCAGTCTCTTCCAGCACCAGACTCCCTATGGAGTCCTTTCCACTGAAATAAACTACAGCATTACCCAGCTCCAAGGTCCTGGTTGTGTGTGTGTGTGTACAGTATGTGTGTGTGTGTGTTGCAGCTAGCTTCCTCAGAAACTCTGAGTCTGAGGCTGGTGTGTTCTCCCACCTTTCATGTTGCTGCATTACTGACACGTTCCACAGCTGCTTTATAGTCACACAATATACACACGCACACAACACTGTGATATATGGCTGGCCTGGCTGTGTGTGTGTGTGTGTGTGTGTGTGTGTGAGAGACAGAGACTGTGTATGTGTGTGTATGTGTGTGTGTGTGTGTTCATGTGAATGAGTGTCTTCTTGCTAGTTCCTTGGTCATAAAGGTCTCTTCAGTTGACGGATCAGATCAACAGTGACATGTGCAGCAAATTCTCAGTGTGAACTAAACATCCTCGTCCGTGAATGTGACACGTCCGGTGAGGAGGTGGAAGAAGTCTACACTGACGATCTCCCTCCCCTTTTCTATAAGCACCTACACGTCAATCCGTATCACCAACACGTATGTAATACACATGCAGGTGCCCCTCCAAAAACATCAACAATTTGTTTTACTCAAACACAATCCGACATAACCAGCGAGCAGGTGCCCAATGCAGGTGCCCAGAGCAGGTGCCCAGCCCTCAACAACATGATCCCCAGTGAGCGTCCTGAACATGACCACGTCTGGGCCTCCCCTGATCCTCTCTAAAACCTGTTTTTGGAGCATCTTTTTGTACTGATTTAGATTTGTACTTTGCTTGAGTGCAGCCGGTTAAGCCATTTCACCATTTCACCCACAAATGCACACAGTCTTCACAGTGGCACGGACACAATAATAATTTCTCTTGAACTCCTCTCCTCCTCTCCTCCTCTCTCCTCTCCTCTCTCCTTTCCTTCTCTCTCCTCTCCTCCTCTCTTCTCCATTCCTCTCTTTTCCATTCCCGTCCTCCTCTCTCCTCTTCTTCTCTCTCCTCTCCTCCTCTCTTCTCCATTTCTCTCTTTTCCATTCCCGTCCTCCTCTCTTTGTCTCTGCTCTTCTCTTTCTCTCCTCCTCTCCCCTTCTCCTGTACTCTTTCATGTCTGTAGACCAAGTTACCAACTGGCCCAGTTGGATCCACTATGAAAGAGACTCCTGATATGAAACCATGTTGCACTCTACCCAGCCAGTCCTCATACATTCTTTCTTAATCTCCTCTCTCTCACTCTCTCTCACTCTCTCTCACTCACTTTATTTTCATTTTCTTCATTTTTCTTCCAAAAGTCTTTCTCCATTCTTCCTCCTGCCTTGTTTGCCGTCATTTTCATCCATTTCTCCTTGTGATTTATAAAACATCCAAGGACAGGCTCGTTCCCCACTGTGTGTGGTGTGTGTGTGTGTGTGTGTGAGTAGAAAGCAGGCCGGTAAGATGCCAAGGCCTAAATCTGTCTGTAACTCTTAATTAAGCCCAGGGCTCCAGTGGCCCTAACTTATTAAATACCCCCCCCCCCCCCTCACACACACACTTCCTCTCTCTCTTTCGTTCACATACACACACACTGTCACCTGGGCACTGACACATGGACACACACAAACACGCAGTCAGGTATCTCTCTTTCAATAACACACACCCTTGCTATCTGACCCACTTACTCTTGTAAAGTAGGAATATCAGGACCTGTGGGGGGGCAGTAGGTGGGTAAAGGGAGGGAGAGGGGTGGAGGGAGAGAGGTGGAGAGAGAGAGAGAGGTGGAGGGAGAGAGGTGGAGGGAGAGAGAGGTGGAGGGAGAGAGGTGGAGAGAGAGAGGTGGAGGGAGAGAGAGAGGTGGAGGGAGAGAGGTGGAGGGAGAGGGAGAGGTGAAGGGAGAGAGGTGGAGGGAGAGAGAGGTGGAGGGAGAGAGAGAGAGAGGTGGAGGGAGAGAGAGGTGGAGGAAGAGAGAGAGGTGGAGGGAGAGACGTGGAGGGAGAGAGAGAGAGAGAGAGGTGGAGAAGGAAGAAGACACACAAACACCACGTTAGGCAGATGCAACTCAAACACATGCTGATGCAACCAGGTGCAAGCTGAACCCTTCCGTCTGCTGCCAATCACAGCTCTGATACAGGACAACAGAGCCATGTGAGACAGAGAGGGACGGAAGCTGTATGTGTGTGAGTGTCTGTCTCTGTGTGTGTGTGTGTGTGAGAGAGAGTGTCTGTGTGTATGTGGTTTGTGTGTTTGCAAACCACATACACACACACACACACAAACACATAAAACACATGCACACACACGCCTGTAGGAATATGTGATGGTGACGAATACTAATGATTCCATTCCAGGATTAATTGTTTAAATTCCATGAAAAATCAATAAAGTCAAAGACCTTGAGTGAAAACTCAACCAATTATTTTAGTTTGAAGAGTGTATGATCTAATCCAGATGCAGATGACAAGTCCTGTAAAACTCTTTCTTCATCATCTACCAAGCGGAAACCTAGTTGCATGCTTCTCGCAAACTGTGTATGTGTGTGTATGCGTGACAGAGTTCAAAAGGGAGAGAGAGAGGAAGGGAGAGGGGGCAAGAGAGGAAGAGTGGGAATAAGGGAGGGCAGGAGGAAGTGAGGGAGTGAAGGAGGGAGAGAGAGTGAGAGAGGGAGGGAGGGAGGGCGGGAGGAAGTGAAGGAGTTAAGGAGGGAGAGAGAGTGAGAGACAGAGAGATGGAGGGATAGCTGGAGGGAGGGGAGGGTGTCTGGGTCAAAATGCACCATGGCACCCATCTGCTGACATATTTCTCTGCCCTGTTCCACTCTCCTCCATTTCTCCACCCCTCGATCCATCCCTCTCTCCATCCATCCATCCCTCGCTCTCCATCCCCCTATCTCTCTCTCCATCCCTCTCTCTCTCTCTCCATCCTTCTCTCCATCCATCCCTCTCTCTCTGAAACACCCTGTGATCAAAGCTGTGGCCTCCTGACTCTGTTCCACAGCCAGACAGATCAGTCTGAGCCAAACAAAACACAGACACATGCAGACATATACACACACTCTCATGGTGTCAAACTAGAGCAGCAGTCAAAGTTCATCTCTGCATGGGATAAGACGACAACTGCTTTTGCAAATCACTACCACGCTTGTGTACATTAGACACAGAAATATAAGATGATGTCACTTAAAGTTTTTTCCAACTGCTTACGTAAGCACAATTTTGAAAACAGGGCTTACTTTGTCGAAACCCAACACACGATTCACACAACCAAACACACAAGTTGCAGAACACCTCTAATCTTTCACAAAATGAAACACTTCGTTCAAAACTATACAATCACGTAAAAAAAAACATTTCTCTCATCGTATGCCACGCACATGGTTCATAAAATTGGACTGTTTCAACCAGTTACACACTGTTGTTCAAAAAACACTTTTACATTAACTATTCTTTTCTAATGATATAACCTGCTTGATTTTGTCAGAGATATTTTTACAAGCACGTAAAGTACATGAATATGTTGAGACAGAGAGGGGGGAGGGAAAGTCCTACTAGCTTTATTACAGTATCATGTCGTTTGGACCAGACGGAGAGGAGGAAGTGACATCAGGAAGTGACATCAGGAAGAGGCTGCAGGGATCGTGCCAGTGCCTGAGAAGGACGACTGAAGCAGAGAACCTATGCATGTTAACGACGTGCCTAACCATGCTGGTGGTTGGTGGTTAGGTGTGTGTTTACTTGTGTTTGTGTTTCCCCTCTGTGTCGCACGCATGAGCAGCCAGGTGTGTTTGCGTGTGTGTGAGCGTGTTTGTCTGTGACAGAGACAGTGACACAGAGAAAGTATTTAGGAGAAAAGAGCGAGAGATGGAAGAGGAAGACAGGAAGAGAGAGACGAAGGGAGGAGAGAGAGAACAAACGTATGTCTGCCAGCAAACTCCACAGATGGCGCTCTGTCAGTTTTACTACTGAGTTTGCAAGAGTTATTTCTGGTCCCACCTTGACTTCCTCACACAAGCACGCACACACACACACACCAAACAAACACGGTGTCTCTTAGATGGGAGCCTGTGTTGAAGTTTTCCTGGGTATTGTGCTTGTCATGCCAGGATCTCAGCTAACAGAATAGAACCATGGCTAACAGAACAGCCATCGATCCATCTGTCCACTCACCCATCCAGCCATTCTTCCATCCAGCCATCCAGCCATCAATGTGCCCACTGCTGCGGTTCCTCTCCTAATCACCCAGTCTGTGTATCTGTCTGTCAGAGGGAGGGCTATGGGACGTCCATCTATCTATCACACACTGCAGTCTAGTCTAGTGTAGTCTAGTCAGGGCAGTCTAGTCTAGTGTAGTCTAGCCTAGTGCAGTCTAGTCTAGTGTAGTGTAGTCTAGTCTAGTGTAGTCTAGTCTAGTGCAGTCTAGTCTAGTGTAGTCTAGTCTAGGGCAGTCTAGTCTAGTGCAGACTAGTCTAGTGCAGTCTAGTCTAGTGTAGTCTAGTCTAGGGCAGTCTAGTCTAGTGTAGTCTAGTCTAGGGCAGTCTAGTCCACAGCTCTCTGACCACAGGGTCTGCTCTCTGTCCACAGCTGTCTGTCCACAGGGTCTGCTCTCTGTCCACAGGGTCTGCTCTCTGTCCACAGGGTTTGTTCTCTGTCCACAGGGTCTGCTCTCTGTCCACAGGGTCTGCTCTCTGTCCACATATTGATTGGAAATTGATTGGATCTTGAGATGAAGTAAACATAGGCATATGGTAAATGTCAAAATCGTTTTTCCCACTTGTCTTCCTGGCATAATGGATGGTGGTATAGATGATGTATGAGATGTAGGAGATGTAGTACATTTAGGTGATGATGGTGTTGAGGGTATGTAGGTGATGTAGTTACTGTAGGAGATGATGGTGTTGAGGGTATGTAGGTGATGTAGTTACTGTAGGAGATGATGGTGTTGTAGGTGATGTAGCTGATGTAGGAGATGTAGTTGATGTAGGAAATGATGGTGTTTTAGGTGATGTAGGAGATGTAGTTGATGTAGGAGATAATGGTGTTGTAGGAGATGTAGTTGATGTAGGAGATGATGGTGTTGTAGGTGATGTAGGCGTGCTGGCATGTGTGATGGTATCAGAGCTTTAGCTTTGCTCTGAGAGACACCCCTGGAGGAAACACCTTCAACTTCCAGTGCTTGCAGGCGCAGGTACTGCTCTCTGTCCACAGGGTCTGCTCTCTGTCCACAGGGTCTGCTCTCTGTCCACAGCTCTCTGTCCACAGCTGTCTGCTCTCTGTCCACAGCTGTCTGTCCACAGGGTCTGCTCTCTGTCCACAGGGTCTGCTCTCTGTCCACAGGGTTTGTTCTCTGTCCACAGGGTCTGCTCTCTGTCCACAGGGTCTGCTCTCTGTCCACATATTGATTGGATATTGATTGGATCTTGAGATGAAGTAAACATAGGCATATGGTAAATGTCAAAATCGTTTTTCCCACTTGTCTTCCTGGCATAATGTTGCCCTTTTTTCTTTTTTTACAGTAATTGTATTTTTTATTTTTACGAAAAATGCACTGCTGTGGACGTTGTTTACTTCATTAATGTGTTGACTGTGTTGATGGACTGAGGATGGGAGTAGGATTCGGTATTCAGTTTCGGATTCCCCAAAAATCTGGATTCGGTGCATCCCTAAAATAAACGATAGTTAAGTGTTAATTAATCCGACTCTTGTCAACAAACTGATGTGAAGTGAGCAGACTGGCACAATGTTGCTGAAAAATGTTTCATCAAAAACTAGTGGCAGCAGTTGCTGGCAATCATGCTTGAAAAAGTTCCCAGTGTCTCATGGCCGTAACGTTGACAGTGTGGTTATTTTTAGAACATTATCCCTTTTTCTTTGACTGGCAATCAAATATCTTTGCCGTGCTGGCGGAGTGACTTTGAATAGAAATGATTATCGCACCATTTAGCAGTCAGCCCTGGCTGTCATCTCCTGTGCTCTGACATCACGCTGTCCTGACTGGCTTGTGTGACAGGCCTGCGTAGGGCTGTCATAGGACGTCAGCCTGCAGCCAGTAGATGGATGGGACTGTTATTACCGCTCATTCTCCCTTTCTTGAAAGACTCGGCCCTTGTTAAACGCTATTTCTAAATCCAAAGTCAACAATGTGTTGACAGAGATTGCCACATGTGTCATTGTTTTGCTCACAAAGGGAGTCTTGATGGACCAGGAGAGTGGGGTGTTACCAAGGCAACAAGGGTTTTCAGAGACGTTGAATAAAGACAGTGGATGGAGGGTGGGTGAAAGGATGGATAGTTGGGTAGATGGATTGATGGATGATGGTGAATTGCTTGACAATTGGATAGACAGTTGAATAGATCATATAGATAGCTGGATGGATAAATGGATCGTGGGCTATGGATGGATGAAGTGTTGGTTGGGTGGGTGGGTGGGTGCATGGAGGGATGATTGGATGGATGGATATATGGATAGACAGTTGGATAGATGGGGGTGTGAATGGTGGATGGATGGATTTCACCAGGGGATCACTGACGACACACCAAACAGTGTGGGAGAGACACAAATAGACCATATGTCCCTTTGGCCATAGCCACCAGTAAACCGAGAACACAGCCTGAAGACAACATCATCCTGAAGACCACACCAGCTGACCTTCAGCATGACAGAGAGAGGACGAGGAGAGAGGACGAGAGAGAGAGAGAGAGGGGGTGGGGGCAGAGAAAGAAAGAAGGAGACAAATAGAAAGCAAGAATGAGAGACAAAAAGAAATAGAGAGGAAATAAGTTCGAATTAAAGAATGATGAAGCCACATGTTGAGAACAGGGGAGGGAGAATGTGTGATCTGAAGCCCAATCGAATCCCAGTTTGATTCAGTAAGAGCTATGGAGTGGTCTTCAGTAATAATCATGAGTAATACATGGCTCTATTAGTCTGTCTTGAGGCAGCCATTATACATGCTAAGAGGCCATCTTCCTCCCAGAAGACCCTGGTCCATCTCACTCCCTGACAGAGACACACACCCTGGTCCATCTCACTCCCTGACAGAGACACACACCCTGGTCCATCTCACTCCCTGACAGAGACACACACCCTGGTCCATCTCACTCCCTGACAGAGACACACACCCTGGTCCATCTCACTCCCTGACAGAGACACACACCCTGGTCCATCTCACTCCCTGACAGAGACACACACCTTGGAAGACCAGGAAGGGGAGTTCCATGCTCCATTAATGTCTACGCATGCCACATTTATCATCACGGTGGACTTCACAGTATAGCTGATAGCCAATCAGTGCTGACTTCCTGCTGTCACTAGGCAGATTAATTGCCAACATGAACCTGTTTTCAGTCCATTACCCCTCCTGATCCTACCTAACCCCTTCCTTACCTCCCTCACCCCTTCTCACCTTTCTCACACCTCCTTAACTTCCTTCGCCTGTCCCCTCTTCACACTTTCTGTCCCCTCATCCACTCTTCTAACCTCCCTTACCCCTCCTCATCTCCCTTACCCCTCCTCACCTCCCTAACCCCTCCTCACCCAACCCTTCCTCACCTCCCTTACCCCTCCTCACCCCTCCTCACCCAACCCCTCCTCACTCCTCCTCACCTGCCTAACCCCTCCTCACCTCCATCACTCCTCCTCACCTCCTCTTGTGTAGAAACACAGGTCTACAGTCCAGGGCAGTCACATTCTGACCAAACTTCTCTCCTGACAGTGTGCCAGCGTTTGCCTTGAATGTTTTGCCTTTTCAACACGTTTGAACAATCCAGAGCTAAATTGAATACAGCTCCCTATCTCCCTCTCTCTCTCCCTCTCTCTTATTTTCTCTTTTTGTTTCCCCCTCTCTTTCTGTCTCTGTCCCTCTTTCTCACCCTTCCTCACTCTCTTTATCTCCCTCTCTGTCTCAACCCGTATCCTCCTCCCCCTCTTCTATCTTCTCTCCCTCTCAGGTTGTGCCAGGCTGGATCCTGTTCAAACTCAGTTGAGCATTATCCTGTTTGAAGGGAGTTAATGTGAATATGAAGTGACTGGTGGGAAATGCAGGGAGAAAGAGACAAGAGAGAGATAGAGAGAGAGAGAGAGAGAGAGAGAGAGAGAGAGAGAGAGAGAGAGAGGAAAAAGTCAAAGGGAAAGAGTAAGAGAGAGAAGAAGAAAGACAGAGGGATAGTTGCTTTATTAGGAATCTCATTGGCTTAAGCTCTGCACATCGCCAGACTCATTGCAGCTCCTCACTTCAAAAGGTGACATTGGTGATGGTCTACCGAGGGGTTCTGGAGCCTATGCTTCAGGACACACACAGACAAACTAGAAACACACACACACATACACACACACACACACACACACACACACCAGAAACACACATTCAGACACACAGGAACCAGACAGAAGCAGACTGACAGGGTATAATAATAAGCATACACATTCTTGTTGATGTTGAGAACGTCACAGGAGAATACATTAGATGAGTTTGTTATTCCTGTTAGAGCTTATTACAAAGAATAACAGCCTGTCAGTCAAGACATGCACACACACACACACACACACACACACACATGGCTGATGGAAAGAGGAGAAGAGAGGAGAGCCTGCTCTCGTCCCAGTCATTAAGATAAGAGGTGTGTGTGAGGGGGGCAGAGTGACAGAGTGTGTGTGGTGAGGAGGAGAGAAGGGCAGGGTGTGTGTGTGTGTGTGTGGGGGGGGGGGGGGTAGTGTGTGTATGTGTGTGTGGGGAGGGGGTGTTGGGGGGGGGGGGGGGACTCCATAAGGACAAAGATAAACATGAGCACGACAGAATGGCTGTCGTGTCCCAGTAAAAAGTGTCCGGCTGGAAACAGCAGGGACGTGCACACGCTATGGCTAAGGTTGCCTGGGGAACTGCCCGTTTGCCCTCCTCGAGTCAAAGTGCCCCTCCGAGGAAAATAAATAAATAATAGTGAATTTAAACAGCAGCAGAATTTCATGTTGACCTAGATTTTAAAAATCGCCACCCGAAACATTTCATAAAGTAGCCTTATTCACTTCCAATCGATAAGCCTATGGGCAACGAGAGTGGAAGTCACATTGGGGAGGCCTCCTACTCTGTTTACTCTGCGGTAGCTACTGCACATGACCACCACCTGAGCCTGCATTTTCTTGCACTCAAGAGACGGTCACGGTTGTTTTATTCTGTGTCGATAAAAAACTGCTTTGAAGTTGTCAGAAAAGGTGAGTTTTAAGTTGGAGAAATGTATAACAAACGAACAATCATCATCAAGTTTTATGAAATCAATTAAAATCTTCCTAAATCCAGGCTCAGTTAGCCACGTTTAGCCTAAATAATCAGACGGCTAGCTTGCCTACCAGACAACCAGCCCGTTATCACATGCTAATTTTTGGTAGGAAAACTAAGCTACATGTCCGCTGATGGTTAGTTTATAACATTTTGTTTTAACAATGAGAATAAATGATGGAAGTAATGCATGACATGAATTATTATCATTAGTAGGCAGGCTATTTATTTTCTTCTTCTTTTTTGCGGGGGGGGGGGGGGGGGTGCTCTTTTTTCAGGCCAGATCAACTGCCCTTCTAAATTCCTGTGAACGTCCCTGTGAGACAGGATGCCTAAAGGAGGTTCCACAGTGGAAGGGAAGCTCCCATCCTTGTCTGGATTGTAGGAGTATTGGTTCCAATGATTTAGTTAGTTGTTGTATTAAATGTGAAGACCACCCATTCTTAATTACCATATCATGGTCAGTTACTTATAATGTAAGGCCGAATCCCAATACTCCCCCTTACCCCTTCCCCTTAATTTACCCCTTCCCCTTGGCCCTCGAAAGTAAGGGGTAAGGGCTACATAGCCCTAGGAAATGGGACACCACTTGGTTACAGGTACGTCATCTAGCACGTATCGAAATCTCCAAAGCAAGTAGCGTTATGCACTGATATTAAACGAAATTCGCTGCTAATGGAGTTTACTTAGAACTGTAGACATGCTAGTCAAAGAAATGCGGGACTGTTGTGCAATTCAGAACTGTAACATTAACGTACCAAACCAGCGATTTTTTGAAACGTTTCAATTAGGAAAATGGTTGCAAATATATATGTTCATGACTGTATATAACACAAAACAAGACTGTCTTAATTTTTTTATCAATCAATTAAGCCGATAATATAACATTTATCGGACTCTCTGAATGATTTTGGTCGCCATTGTTGCCGGTCGCGCAGTTTTCACATAGCCCTAGGTTTCAAGTAAGCTCCCGATCATACTTGGTTTTAAGGGGTGTATACCCCTTAGTCTTAGCCCTTCCCCTAGCTCCAAAAGAGTATTGGGACACCACTAGCTCTCACGGGAACGCGCAAAACTAAGGGGAAGGGGTAAGGGGGAGTATTGGGATTCGGCCTAAGGTTGAATATGGGGTTCTATAAATGCTGTTATAATTATACCTCACTGGACTGGGAGGATGTATTGTGTCCCCTCCTTATACCTGTTTGTGGCAGCCCAGCGTTATAAAGGTGCCAAGAGGAACAAGCAGGGAGAGAAGGGACGAACCACCTAGCAGGTAGACCTCTGAGCTTATGAGGCATAGGTTAGTTTGGTCATCATGGATCGTTTTATTTTCACAAAGCCGGTTTAATTGACTTTGTAAATGTGTTAGTAAACCCGTTCATGTAAATAATAAACCCTTAAATATTCTGCACCCTACTCAGTTCTCATGAGCCTTCTTGGTCGTTCCTTTCGAAGCTGGAAGAAAGCACACAAGTTTGTATTTGAATATATTTCCTAACATTACCTGGCGCAGCTTCACAGTTCTTCACCGTTTCAGAATGTTTGGCTCCATTTTTCAAAACTCTACACAAACCCACAAACACAAAATACAAACTGTACAAATCTCTGGCAAAGCAAACGTTGCTTTGGATTGGGACTGTACTTGGGCAATGAAAGATGACGTGAAACGAGTTCGCAAGAACGGAAAACAAACGATTGATAAATGGCCAAGGACTTAATACACCGAACCAAACAAGACAGGGGAAAGCACTAGTCTAACACACCACTGAAAGACAATCAACAAGACACAGGTGGAACTAACAAACACAGAACACCGGGACACACTATGGCAGACAAACTAAGGCTGGGGCACGGCCGTGGGCAGGGTTAAGGCAGAGGGGAGAGGATGAGGAGAGGGGATGACGACCACACACCTTCCATCATCTTCAACTGCGCTCCAGACTGGGGAACACCGTGGGAGGTATGGTTGTGCATATTGTGGTTGGTCGATGAACCAGACCAGCCCAGCCCTGTCCCAGATGGCAGCATACCATGGCTGATGAGGGCAGCCCTGCTCTGCTGGGATGAGGGTGCTGTGAATGAGTCCAAGATTGTGATGAGGCATACGATGCTGTAGGGGCGAAGGTTGGCATGGTGATGGAGGACACAGTGATATTCCCCCCTGGATTCACAACGACACAGTGGCCAGTATCATTCTGTCCCCATCCCATTCTCCTGGCTAGGTTACAGTAATTCCACATCAAAAGAAAACTTGTATATTTTCCATGAATTTGTATTTTTTTTTTTTTTTTATATACTAGTGCAGTACAGAGAGAGAGGGAGCATAGAGCAGAGAGGGGGGAGGGAGAGGGAGATCATTACTACTATTATCATTATGTGTACGTGTGTATATATGTGTATATGTTTGCTTGTGATTGATGATGTTTGATGATTGATGATGATGACGACATTCTATGAAATGTTTATAATCACGTGTGGTACCTCCATTGAGGACTGCTTTGGCAACATTCAATAAAGCATTTTGAACTGACCTGAACTGAACTGAACCTAGAGAGAGAGCCTGAGAGAGAGAGCCAGAGGGAGGGAGGGAGGGAGGGAGGGAGGGAGGGAGGGAGGGAGGGAGGGAGGGAGGGAGGGAGGGAGGGAGGGAGAGAGGGAGAGAGGGAGAGAGGGAGAGAGGGAGAGAGGGAGAGAGGGAGAGAGAGAGAAACTTGTGGTTCACAGCAGTGTGTGTGTAAGAACAAAGACACAATACAAAGACGCAGTGGTTACTGTCTGTGAAGACTCCGGAGAGAGAGAGAGACAGAGAGAGACAGAGGGAGACAGAGAGAGATAGCACCTCATCTACAACCGTGGTCAAAGAGAGGTGCGAGTGTTCATGTAGGAGTGTGTGTACGTGTGTGTGCAGGTATGGAAACAGGAGCAGTGCTCCATGCACTGTGTATGTAACTGTACTAATCCAAGGTCTACGCTCTAATTATATAGCAGAAGAGACATGGACTTTAGTTTACGAAACAGATTCAGCTGTCAATCACACAGAAATCCCTTCTTAAATTCTCTTTTTTTACTTCAAGTCCTCATCTCTTCTTTTCCCTCTCCCATCCTCTCCTTCCCCCTCCTCTCCCCTCCTCTCCCCTCCTCTCCCCTCCTCTCCCCTCCTCTGCTTTACCCTGCTCTCCTCTAATGTCATCTCTCAGGTTGTTAAAGAACGTGGGTGTAATCAAAGAGGCCAATCATTCCCTGATTCAGGAGACAAGTGAAGCAGCAGTTTCATTTATCATCTCATTCTCAGATTCTGGTCAAGCTCCATGGTTTATGATCATTTCAGTAATTAGGGAAGAAGTCGGCCTATAAATTATTTTCATATGCTATGAAGTGGCCACTTGATCCGGAGATGGGTGGGTGTTTTATTTGAGTGTGCAAGCATGTGTGTGTGTGTGCGCGTGTGTGTGTGTGTGCATGAGTCAGACAACTTGCGGTCACAAGTATTCTGATCCGTCTCCCTTTTCAGAGATTTGCAGACGGAGAGGTCATCTCTGTTCATGATGGTTTATAGACTGTCAAGATTTCTCTGGGGAGAACTTGATTGATTTAAGGATAATTTATTGTCATTCTAAAAACATGGTACGTGAGCTGGAACGAAATTAGGTACTGAGGTCAGGTTAAAACCACTCATAAATAAATAACTAAACTACTCATCATAAATAAATACAATAAATACAGACAACCAATCATACACATACATGGATACATACTAAAAGAACCAGAGAAATTAGCAACAAAGTAAAACAATTCAGTGTCACTTTTAGGTCAAAAGTTCAGTTTGTCAGTCATGGAGTGTGGCAGAGTTTACAACTCTGACAGCTTGTGGGACGAAGGTGTTCTTTAACCTGGTTGTTCTGATGCTGCGCAGCCTCCTGTCTGAGGGGGGGAATAGTCCATTGGCAGGGTGGGGAAAGTCTTTCATGATGCTGGTAGCCTCGGACCGTTGATGTATGTGTCACCGAGAGCCGGGAGACTGCATCCAGTCATTTTCTCGGCCGTCTTAACCACCCGCTGCAGGGGCTTCCTATCTGTACCAGAGCAGTTTCCGTACCACACTGTGACACACAAGATGAGAATGCTCTCCACCTCACACCTATAACAACATGGAAGGACTGTCGTTCCCAGACCAGCCCGTTTAGCCTCCTCAGAAAGTACAGCCTTTGGTGAGCCTTTTTGACCATGCCTACTGCAGTTGGTTTTCCATGTCTTTGATATGCACTCTCAGGTGTTTGTAGCTGGAGACAACTTCCACCTCAGCCCTCCCCAATGCGGATGGGAGGGGGATGGCTCCTGTTGGGTTTCCTAAAGTCCACAATCATTTCTTTCGTTTTTTCCAAATTCATGCAGAGATTATTATCCCTACACCAGGCCTCCATTTGTTCCACCTCTGACCTGTAAACTGACTCTTATTCCGAGAAATGAGTCCCACCACAACAGTGTCGACAGATTTACGATAAACACTGCTTAGTGAATCAATTAATTTATCCAACCTTATGCTATATTGCCAGTTCAATTCCCGGGCACTTCACCCTACTTGCCTCGGGGGAATGTCCCTGTACTTACTTTAAGTCACTCTGGATAAGAGCGTTTACTAAATGTAAATGTAAATATTGGGCTAATAGTGAGTCGGACGCTGTGGTCCTTTCATATTTTAAGTCCACGTCCGACATCTAGCGACTGAGTAAGAACTTGTCAGGGGGAAAAAGCTAAATAATGTGCCATTCTTCTTTCCTGCCGCTAGGTGGCAGCAGATTAAGAACAGCGTTTAGGGTCGCACAGAACAGGCGTGACGCCTGTCATGACGTTCAGGGTTGATTTAGTTTAATCTGCGGTCCGATCTTTTAATATTGCATTGAGCTCCACCATGGATATCAGAAGTTATGACACCCACCACACTGAATACAGCAACAGCATTGTTTAAAGATGAGATTTTAATTAAATTGTCTTGCGTTTCAGAGGCACACAGCTTAAAACACGTCAGAGTAAGTTAGGATACAACACTCATTCATTTCAGAACCAGTATATAACCTCCCAACACGGACCTGCCCAGATCATCATCCCACTCAGAGAACAGTCCACTGTCTTTATGGCCCCATGATGACCCAGGTCATGTGATCCATACATGGGGGTAGGGGGTGTACTTCCTGTTACATGCGTGCACCATTTAGTATGGAAGATACCATATACATGCTATTTAGCCTGGTAGACACTATATACATGTTATTTTATGACATACTACATACTATGGTAGATACTATATATATATATATATATATATATATGTATATATATACATATATATATACAGTATATATGTCTACACACTATATATCCGTCAATCCCTCCATCTTTCCATCCATCCCTCCATAACTACATACCTCCATCCATCCCTCCATCCCTCCCTCCATCCCTCCATCTCTCCATCTTTCCATCCCTCCATCTCTCCATCTCTCCATCCTTCCATCCATCCCTCCATCTCTCCATCCATCCATCTCTCCATCCCTCCCTCCATCCCTCCATCTCTCCATCCCTCTATCCCTCCATCTCTCCATCCCTCCATCCATCCATCTCTCCAGCTCTCCATCCCTCCATCCCTCCATCCCTCCCTCTATCCCTCCATCTCTCCATCCTTCCATCCCTCCATCTCTCCATCCCTCCATCTTTCCATCTTTCCATCCCTTCATCCTGTCTGATCCTCACACAATAGAAGATCATTATTTCTAAACGAAACACTCAGGTGAATGCAAAGTTCTCCAAAGATGTCTTTATTCTGTCTAGACAATCTGTCTAGACAATCACAGAATGATTATCAACATTAAGATAAATACTACAATCAAAAAAACATTGTTATTGTTTGAGTGTCAAGATTCCAGTAGTGTGTAGATGTTAGTGCCATTAAATCATAACTTAAAGTGCATATTGACACATTTTTCAAGTTTGAATTTGGGGAAAAACCAGCTGATATGAAGGATGGCACACAAGCACACACACACACGCAGACACACACACACAAGCAGAAACACACACACATACAACACACATACACACTCTGTGGAGGGAAATTGGATTTCCTGTGTACTTATGTTATTCACTGATCAACAAAAAAATTCACTAATCTATATAACTTTCACCAATCAATAGAAGTAGTCATTGATTACTAGATAGTGTGTTCTCATGTGCGTTAGCAATTGATAAGAGTACATTGTCTATTTGTCAGGCTGAATAGATGTCCCATGTGATGACCAGGGGGGGGGGGGGGGGGGGGGGGGGGGGTCATCTATGATGGCTGGGAGCTGTGAATCTCTTTCTCTAAGACTGTTGAAACACCATTACTGCCTGACTGTCACTATCTATGTTTACATTCTTGTGCCCTATAAAAGATGGTCCTCTGGCCTTCAGAGCTGAGAGAGACATGACTGAGACCTAAGCCTGGTGTTGTGTTTATTGTCAGAGGTCTGGATTTCTCTCGCAATCTGCAGATTGATACTTATTAAAATCCAGAACTCAACTGAAGTTAGTCAACACTTTCTTCATCAACACACACGCACGCAGCCACACAAACACACACGGCAGGCAATCCTCAAGCTAAAGAATGAAAAGGACCTCCTCTGGTCTTTGGGGTAAAGTAGTGGTAAAACAACCCCGTGGGTTTGCAGCATCCCGAGCTGCTTACGAGGAGAGGGCAGGAAGGCAGGTCCTGAGAGGCAGGTCCTGAGAGGCAGGTCCTGAGAGGCAGGTCCTGAGAGGCAGGTCCTCAGAGGCAGGTCCTGAGAGGCAGGTCCTCAGAGGCAGGTCCTGAGAGGCAGGTCCTGAGAGGCAGGTCCTCAGAGGCAGGTCCTGAGAGGCAGGTCCTCTACTGATGAACAGACGAGGGCATGTGTGTGGCAGGGAGGGCATGACGCACGCATTGGAGAACGTGAGACGTCAGCTCTGTATGCACGCAGTGTGAAAGAGACACAAATCAACAGGATTTACGGATGTCAGGTGGGAGTCAGGTCAGGAGTCAGGTGGCTGAGCGGTGAGGGAGTCGGGCTAGTAATCTAAAGGTCGCCAGTTCGATTCCCGGCCACACCAAATGACGTTGTGTCCTTGGGCAAGGCACTGCACCCTACTTGCCTCGGGGGGAATGTCCCTGTACTTACTGTAAGTCGCTCTGGATAAGAGCGTCTGCTAAATGACTAAATGTATATGTATATGTAAATGTGGCTGATGAGCATTGCTCCGTGTTTCACCCACTCTGGCCGTGACGGGGGGTAGCGGGTGTGGTTAGTAGGATTGCATTGTCCCGGGGGTGGTGGTGAGTCAGGGAATGGGGTCCTGGTGGTGGTGCGGGGGGGGGAAGGGTTCTTGGTGGTTGGAGGGGGGAGAAGGGAGGGGGTTCTGAGGTATTAAAACAGTTAGGTGTTTTGGTGCTCATGAGATTCCTTGTCTTATCAGGCTTCCAAGCCCCCAGTATCTAAGGAAACACAGTGTTTGTTTGTGACATCTTCAACTTAATCTGTCCCAGAAGGCATGAGACGATACCGCACGGGCAGCTTAGTGGATGATGCGGTGAAGGTATCGCTCAGTGTCACACTCCGTTGCTTTCTTCAGCCCGGGGCCCCCCCTGGCTGGGGCCGGTGCCTCTGTGGCCCCTGCTAGGCCCTGGGCCTCACTGGAGGGCCCTGGTAGGCCCTGGGCCTCACTGGAGGGCCCTGGTAGGGGCCCCGGAGCCCTGGAGGGGCTCTCTGGCCTGACCCCAGCCTCCTCCAGGGGATCCTGGTTCCTGCTCTGCCTTGAGGTGGAGCTCTCCCTGATCCTGGGGAGCGAGGAGACATGGAGCAGAGCAGGGATTAGCCGGCTGGGAGAGGCAGGCAAAAGAGTTCACAGGGTTTTTGGGTTGTTATAGAAACAGTAGAGGGGTGGGAAGCGGTCCTAATGAAGGATTAGCGTAGTGTTTTAATATCTGACTGAGTTATATTCAAAAGGTTCTCACTGATTACGGTGGCATGGGAGGGTACCAGCATGCTTCAAATAATTTGCAGTGCTTGAAAGTGTGTCGGTGTGTATTTGTTCTTGATGTGAAAGTGTGTGCAAACCTATACATGCCCCTCCCCTTCCCGGCCCTACCTGAGGTGGTTGAAGGCTTGCAGCCAATGGGAGCCCAGCACGTTGCGGCCCTCCCCCCGGATGCCCCTGCGTCGGCCCCGGGTCCGGAGCTCCACCAGGGCGTGGGCCAGCTCTGCCTCGTCCCCGCCGCCCCACACCAGCTGGGCCCGCCGCTCGGCATCCTGGTCCCCAGCCGCCCGGAACAGCCTCTGCAGCTGGCGCAGGTTTACCCCCGTGAAGATGTTTCCCGCCCCCGCCTTCCTGCTGCGGCGCTCGCTCAGCCGCCACAGGGGCCCCGCCGAGGAGGAGGGGGGGGCGGGGGGGGGGGGAGGATGTCTGGCCGTCCATGAGCCGGGCCGGGGAGGCACCACAGAGGGCGGGAGAAAGGCTTGGAGAGAGTGAGGGGAGAGAGTGAGGGGGGAGAGAGGGGCCTGTAGCCTGGACCTACCTATGGAGAACGAGAGAAAGAAATACAGGTTTAGATTGATGCATAGACAAATGTTATTATCATTTATTCACACTACTGGATCTGAATTTCTGTTAGGAGATTGCAGTGTGTTAAGAGTCATCATTTCACGTTCTGTTTCCATGGAGGAGAAGCACTAGTGAGGCCAGGGTTATCCTGCTAGTTGACCAGGGTTATCCTGCTAGCTGACCAGGGTTATCCTGCTAGCTGACCAGGGTTATCCTGCTAGCTGGCCAGGGTTCTCCTGCTAGCTGACCAGGGTTATCCTGCTAGCTGGCCAGGGTTCTCCTGCTAGCTGACCAGGGTTATCCTGCTAGCTGGCCATGGATATCCTGCTAGCTGACAGGGTTGTAAATGGTACATGGACTGCATTTATATGGCGCTTTTCTACCTTAGCGCCACTCAAAGCGCTTTACAATGTTTGCCTCTCATTCACCCATTCATACTCTCACTCACACACACACATACCGAGGGCAGCGAGCTACCAAGGCACCGGCCTGCCCATCGGGAGCAACTTGGGGTTCAGAGTCTTGCTCAAGGATACTTCGGCACATGACCTAGTCGGGGATCCAACCGCCAATCTTGCGATTGACAGACAACCCTCTCTACCTCCTGAGCCACAGCCGCCCCATTGTACTGCTAGCTGTTGACTGCTAGCCAGCCTCATTACCTAGTTCATAATCCTGCTTTAAGATGTCTGCTGGGAAAGCCCATTAACCTACAGATGGTGCTCATACCAGTTCAGACTCAGGCTCACTGGGTTTGACTGGCCAGTGACGAGGTCTGGGCCAGGGGCTTTGGTCAAGGACAGGGGCTTTGGTCAAGGACAAGGACAGGGGCTTTGGTCAAGGACAGGGCCAGGGGTTCCACAAGGTCTATTGGAGGTGTTCTGGAGTTCTTGTGGAGTTCCACAAGGTCTATTGCAGGTGTTCTGGTGGAGTGACATGGCTATAGCTAAGTCCAGACAAAGAATACATGCATATGGCGGGACAAATGATCCCTTTACTCAGAGAAATACAAGGTGTAGGAGCCAGGAATGCCTTATTTGTATTATTGTTTATTATCGTGTGATTACGGTGTGATGGAGTTACGTGGGTATGGGCGGTGACACTCAATTAGTGTTAAAGCTCCTGTGCACCTGTGCACTTGGGGGCTTGTATGAAGGAAGAGGGGCTGAATGGGTCGCCTTACTCTTTGTTGACCACAAACATTTATTGATACCAACATGTTTCCACATCGCTGTAATAACTTTTGACTATGATTTCTGAACATTCAAATACTTCAATACTTTTCAGCAATAAAAACCACGTCAACGTCACGCATTTCTTGGATCTCTGCGAATCTTTTCTTTTTAATAGCGCGTCAGCCTACGAAGCAACCCAACCTCAGCCTCTCAGCGACTTTTCGTTTGTCCCACGTAGCCGCTACACAATTAGGTTTTGCGTGAGAGCGTGAGAAATGGTTGAAATGTGTGAGTCTCACGGCGAATGCGTGAGTTGAGAGCCCTGAGTGTTCAACTGACACCCTGAAGCTCAGATGACATGGCCAAGTCTCACACAAAGAGACAGTAATAACGAACAACCAACAGAGGCAATAACAGGTCGCACACACACACACACACACACACAATGCATACACATTATAAAACCTAGGCTACACTCTGTTTAAGCCGAATTTTCTGAACAATACTATTTGCCAAGAGCAAAACTATTTCTATAACGGTAAAGGCCAATCTAGTCTGTAAACATTGAATTCGATTTGGGTGCAACCTGCAACGTATAATGTCCAGAGTATCCGCCTTCAGCGCTTTAAAAGCGTGTCGTAAACAGGTAGTTCAGGGGAACGGGCTATAGCTATTGTGCGCCTCAAAACACCAGCTGGCAAGACATAAAAAAGGTAAATGGACAACTCACCTACCCCCAGATTGTTGATGCCTTTTAAGATTTTCCTACAGCATTGTCTCACGTTGTATTCCTGTTTTTCAGTGGTCCGGTTAATTAACTTGATATTGGTAATAACAGCGCCCAATAAAGACTCTTTATATCTGACCTGACAGACGCTCTTACTAAACAGCAGATAAGTGTTTCCAGGCTCAGCCCACATTTCGATATTGGCCAATCAGACGTCATAGACATGTACACCGCTCCGTCCGATTGGACTGGGGTTGTTTTTTCCAAACCTACCATTGACCTGAGGGGCGTGGTGTGCCGCGGGTCCTCCCCCGGCCACGTAGGGAGCAGTGTAATCCATTGACGTCAATGGTTCTGGCTCGGGGCTTCCTGAGAGCGGGTAATCGTTAAGGGTGAAGAAGACAGGAGAAGTCGGTGACCGTCCGTCTGACGTTAGTTCGTGACCCTCGTGTGCTTGTGTGCGCGCGAGGTATGCAAAGATATGTCTACAAAGAAGGACTCTCCAATCAATAGCAGTCTAGACAATTTAAAACACATGACTGGCTTTGTTCAAATTAGGCAACTCACATTAGATGGTCAGTGTGTGTGCGTGTGTGTAAGGGGGGGGGGGGGCGGCGTGCGTGTTATCAGACTTATTCTGACACCTCAATTTCAATTCATTTTGGGCTTGATTGTGAAACGTAGGAAGCCTAATTGTGGGATTGAGGCGACAGTGAACTAATGTGTGTGCGTTTGTGTGTGTGCGTGTGCCGAACAAGCAAAGACATCTCAAATACCAAGTCAGAGTTCCTTGAAGTTTTGTGATGACTACTAAATGATGGGGACTGAATCATGCAGCTCATCTCTCTCTCTCTCTTTGTGTATCTCTTCCTCCCCCTTCTCTTATGATGATGATGATGATGGAAGAGGAGGAGCAGACTAGCTCTCGAGTCGCCTCCTTCCCCCAGCCCCCGTGCCAAGAAGCAGACGCTGCATTCAACTAAGGAAACGTAAAAAGACGAAATCGCCCATTCTAGTTTTAAACCCCGTGCCCGTGTAAAGAAAGGACAAGCCGACCATTTGAATCACTCCTTCCTCTGGATGCCCCCACCCTGTTGGTATCATATTTCGTTTTTCTTAACACTCCGTTCTCTTTTTGCGGCCGCTCCAGAGCCCCCGCCCTGCTCGAAGACCTAATGCCCGGTGCAGCGATGTCCCCTCAGCCTCAGGTGACAGCGAATATCCGAAAGTTTCTGAAAAGTTTTCTCGGGGTCCTTCGGATCCTCCAGATCGTGTTCGGAGCCGGGCTGTGGGTCACCATCGCTGCAAACAAATACCAAGGACCTGTCCATTTTGTCCTGTTCGTCTCGGTTCTCTTCTGGCTTCTCACCCTTGCGCTTTTCTTTGTCACGCTGCTGGACCGGCAGAACCTCGTGCCCATCGTGGGAGGCGACCGGTGGCTGCTAAGCAACTTTGTTCACGACGTTGCCGCCGCTGTGCTTTATCTGCCGGCTCTTGGGGTGATGAGTTACCAAACGGAGCGCTACACCTACTGTAACCTGGACCTGTACAAGCACGGGTGCCTGTTCAAAGCCTATCTGACCGCCGCCGTGTTCGCCTGTCTGGCCGCGGTGGTCTACCTCGTCTCGGCCGTGTACGGAGGTTGTCGGAAGTGTCGTGGCGAGCAAACGGTGATTTGATGGTGATTTGGATGGCGGAGTGTGAAAGGAGAGTGTTGGGGTGAGGGTGGGGATGTCCACTGTGTAGTCTGCACACAGAGTGGACACGGGTGGGTTCGATTTGGGACCTCAACCCAACCTAACGGTCTCCTCCAATACACTTATGTCTCTTTTCAAGAAACTTTTCAAGAGACTTTTCGAGCCCAGACTGTGCAGGTTTGTGGATATTTTGTTCGTTAATTTAACTCACTCTCTTCAGCATAACCAAAGCAATTTTTTATTTGTGTCTGTGTAGCCTATGTTTTTATTTTTGGCGTGCTAGCAACATATGCTTAGGGAGTCGCCTTTCTGAAAACAAGGGAACGAGCCTGTTCTGAAAAATAGTGGCGCTGTGTTTAGCTTGGGACCTCAAGTGAGATGTGCTTAAATGGAACTTTTGCTGTTGTTTTGACCAACTCTTAACATTCAACAAATCCCTTTGCCATTCCAATCAGTGCCTTCATATTCTCTCTGAATGCTGTACCTCTGTATGTCTAACATGTGTGATGAGAAGGATAAAGGTACTCCAACATGACTGTAACATTACTGTGTGTTCTTCTGAAAGACAAAACCCACAAGGAATAAAGATTAGTATGAAAGACAGGCAGGCAGACAGGGATAAAGACAGACAGGCAGACAGGGATGCAGACAGACAGGCAGGCAGGCAGGCAGGCAGGCAGGCAGGCAGGCAGGCAGGCAGGCAGGCAGGCAGGCAGGCAGGCAGGCAGGCAGGCAGGCAGGCAGGCAGGCAGGCAGGCAGGCAGGCAGGCAGGCAGGCAGGCAGGCAGGCAGGCAGGCAGACTCTTTTCTTCATGGTAACCTGACATACAGGGGTGCTTTAGACAGCCCGACAGAACTGCTTTCGGCCTCAGAGAGTTAGTGTATGATTGAGGAAGAGAGAGAGAAAGATAGAGAGAAGGGAGAGAGAGAGGAAAGAGAGAGAGGGGGGAGAGAGAGAGAAGGGGGGGAGAGAGAGAGACGCACTAAGCACTTCTGGTCCTTGACCATCCTCTGCACTTGTGTATTTTATGTTGCGCTGGACTAAAGTGACTGCTAAATGAATAACATGCCATAATCAAGGAGAGAGGGGAAAGAGGGAGGGAGACAAAGCGGGGAGGGAAGCAAGGGAGGGATTGTGGGGTGGGTGTCGGTTGTGACTGCTTCTAATGACATACAGACAGAACCCTCTGGCACTTCCTGTTGTGGGATCAACAACCAGAACCAATCAGCTGGGTCCATCTGAATTCCACACTGCCACACGAGAGACTTGGTGTCTATTTGGGTCTGCTTTCATCTTCTAATTGCAGTTTCTGAGTACCAAGTGTGTCTTTGGATGTGTTTGCAAGGAAGTTAGAGAGATTGTGTGTGTGTGAGACAGCAAAGTGTATGTGTGTGTGTGTGAGAGAGAACAAGAGTGAGTTTGTGTGAGAAAGCAAGATTGTGTGAGGAAATAAGAGTGTGTGTGTGTGTGTGTTTGTCAGTCTGGGAAGTGGGCGGGTCTTACAGGAACCCACTCAGCCAGCCAGAAACATCTCCCACACAGCAGTGGCCCAGCTGTGACCAGGCAAACACAGTTACTGTGAACACTCCACATCAACACAGTTACTGTGAAGACTCCACATCAACACAGTTACTGTAAACACTCCACATCAACACAGTTACTGTGAAGACTCCACATCAACACAGCCCAGAATCTCAACAGCATCGCCTCATCTTCACAGTCAGACCTCCAGCATGTCGGAGGATCTCTTCTGATGACAGCACAGTTGTGCACAGTCACGCCTACGGCTGAACCATGGTTCCAGGATCCCAGAGGGAGGTGGCTGGCATCTCTGTTTCCTGTTGGTCTGCCCTCCCAGGGCTGTGGACACCAGGGACACGGGAGGATGTGGAGATAGTGAGAGGGAGAGAGCTGTGAAGGTTTTCCTTGCTAACTGTTCTGTACTACGACAGAGAGAGAGAGAGAAAGAGAGACAGAAAAAAAGGGAGGGAAAGAGAGAGAGGGAAAGAAAAAGAGGTGAATAAAGAGGGAAAGAGAGAGATATGTGAAGAGAGAGAGGGAAAGAGAGAGGGAAAGAGAAGGTGGATTTAGCTGGAGGTGTTAAGAAAAGGAGAGACCTGGAGAAAATAATTTTAACACCGACATAGCCAACCAGCCAGTCAGTATCTGCTAGCACCAACCAGCCAGACAGACATTATATGCCAGTGCCAGATAATGGCTGTTTTCTTTGGCTGGGCAAGTGGAGACACGGCCCCGAAATGTACTCCCTCAAGCACACCCATACACACACCCCTCTGTTGACACACACCCAGACACACACATCATACTGCAGTCTGTCTCTAATTCCTCTCTTCAGTTGCATGTTGGCCCAACGGAAGGTCAACCATCTGCTCTGCTCTACCCGTGACCATGACAGTCACCCAACCCAGACTGTTTAAACCCCAACATACATTTGTGGATAGTTAGAGCATTGCAGTCATGTACTGCTATTCCTCTCACTCCATCTCTCCCTCTCTGAACCTGCCTGCCATTCCTCTTACTCCATCTCTCCCTCTCTGAACCTGCCTGCCATTCCTCTTACTCCATCTGTCCTTCTCTGGACCTGCTTCCACACAAGAGCAGACCAACAGTTGCCATGCCTGATTTCAATTAGCTGCATAACTGAGGGTGAATGTGGAGCCAAACAGATCTGATCTACTGCTGTTCTCAACCCCAGGCACAGACACCATATGAGAGTTCCTCCTCTCAGTGTCAGTCCTCAAAGAGACAGTTCCACCTCTCGCTCTATGACGCTAGGTGAACCTGAAGAGCTGTTCTGGCTGGTGGCTTCAACAGGTGAGTGATGTCACATTTCTTCAGGTTGGTTGTTTTAACCCTTGCGTTATCTTCGGGTCATTGTGACCCATCAGTCATTGTGACCCAGCATCATATTGCAACAACTTTAGTGCATACAAAAACAAAGTGAAGCTTTTTCTTTTAACCGTCGGGCTGTCTCAGACCCCCCACATTACGAAGGTTAAAAGAAAATTATTTGTATTTGTTTTTGCATTGGGTAAAATTGGGTAAACACAACGATGGTTGGTTATGAACCTTTGGGTCATGTGACCCGAAGGCAGCACAAGTGGTAAAACAACCAACCAGTATTAGCCAAAGTGCTGCACTATTAGCCAAGACAATACAAGGAACTACAATGGTTACCACATTTACCACAAGGGCAACATTGCTGAACTCACACAGTTTCATAGGCTCAGGAGATCAAGTTGGTCTTAATATATTATTTCAAAACATCGATCATGGGACAGGACCTAACAGCAAGCAAAATAATATTCCAGACAACAGAGATGTTCCTATGTCCAGTGAACAACATCACTCTGGCCTTGATGCAACCAAGGCATGCAGAACAGACTCATATTATTGAAATACAGGATTGATTTCCATGTTGCAATGGCATGGAGTTGTAAAAAAGAACCTTTGACAACATCATTTATTTGTTCCCCAAATCTTAAGGCTGAATTATATCCCATTAGTAGGACATCCCCTCTATTTCCCTTTCAGCGTTTCTCTCTCTCTTAGTCTCTCTTTCAGTCTCTCTCTGTCTCTCTCTCTGTCTCTCTCAGTCTCTCAGTCTCTCTCTCTCTCTGTCTCTCTCTCTGTCTCTCTCTCAGTCTCTCTCTTAGTCTCTGTCTCAGTCTCTCTCTTTTTCTCTCTGTCTCTCTCTCAGTCTCTCTCTCTGTCTCTTTCTCAGTCTCTCTCTCTCTCTCTCTCTCTCTCTCTCTCTCTCTCTCTCTCTCTCTCAGTCTCTCTCTCAGTCTCTCTCTCTCTGTGTCTCTCTCTCAGTCTCTCTCTCTGTCTCTCTCTCAGTCTCTCTCTCTCTGTGTCTCTCTCTCAGTCTCTCTCTCTGTCTCTCTCTCAGTCTCTCTCTCTGTGTCTCTCTCTCTCTGTGTCTCTCTCACTCTCTCTCAGTCTCTCTCTCTGTCTCTCAGTCTCTCTCTCTCAGTCTCTCTCTCTCTGTGTCTCTCTCTCAGTCTCTCTCTCTGTGTCTCTCTCTGTCTCTCTCTGTCTCTCTCAGTCTCTCTCTCTCAGTCTCTCTCTCAGTCTCTCTCTCTGTCTCTCTCTCAGTCTCTCTCTCAGTCTCTCTCTCTGTCTCTCTCTCAGTCTCTCTCTCAGTCTCTCTCTCTGTGTGTCTCTCTCTCTCTCTCAGTCTCTCTCTGTGTCTCTCTCTCTCAGTCTCTCTCTCTGTGTCTCTCTCTGTGTCTCTCTCTGTGTCTCTCTCTGTGTCTCTCTCTGTGTCTCTCTCTCTCTCTCTCTCTCAGTCTTTCTCTCTCAGTCTCTCTCTCAGTCTCTCTCTCTGTCTCTCTCTCAGTCTCTCTCTCACTCTCTCTCTCAGTCTCTCTCTCTGTCTCTGTCTCTCTGTGTCTCTCTCTCTCTGTGTCTCTCTCTCTGTCTCTCTCTCAGTCTCTCTCTCAGTCTCTCTCTCTGTCTCTCTCTCTGTCTCTCTCTCTGTCTCTCTCTCAGTCTCTCTCTCAGTCTCTCTCTCAGTCTCTCTCTCTCTGTCTCTCTCTCAGTCTCTCTCTCTGTCTCTCTCTCAGTCTCTCTCTCTCTCTCTGTCTCTCTCTCTCTCTCTCTGTCTCTCTCTCAGTCTCTCTCTCTGTCTCTCTCTCTGTCTCTCTCTCAGTCTCTCTCTCAGTCTCTCTCTCTGTCACACTGCTGAGACATGCATTCCATCACACACAGATAGAAGGGGAGGGAAGGAGGGAAAAGAGAGGTGGGGAGGGGGGGGGAACAGAGGTGGGGGGGTAACAGAGGTGGGGGGGGCAGAGGTAGGAGGGGGGGGGAACAGAGGTAGGAGAGGGGGGGGGGGACAGAGGTGGGGGGGGAACAGAGGTGGGGGGGGCAGAGGTAGGAGGGGGGGGAACAGAGGTGGGGGAAAGAGGTAGGAGGGGGGGGAACAGAGGTGGGGGGCAGAGGTAGGAGGGGGGGGAACAGAGGTGGGGGAAAGAGGTAGGAGGGGGGGGAACAGAGGTGGGGGAAAGAGGTAGGAGGGGGGGGAACAGAGGTGGGGGAAAGAGGTAGGAGGGGGGGGAACAGAGGTGGTGGGGGGGAGAGAAAAAGTGGTCGTCTACCACGGTGTTATTTTAGACTTGAGAGTGCCAGTGGAACTGACATTGTACATGACATCATTTCCTGTCATATTGAGCATGAGTGCACACAGTGTTCCTGTACAGGAAGAGGGAGGGTTGCTGTCCAGTACATGGCTGATCCCAGTTCAGAAGCCTGCAGTCTGGGCTGGCCTGCATCATGTTGCAGAGCTGGACACCTGCTGGAGTAGGACCAGTGAGGAGGTTAGAAAGAGTGGAGGAGGGAGTGGAGGGTACAGGAGGGTGGAGGAGGGTACAGGAAGGTGGAGGAGGGTGGAGCAGTGTAAGGGAGGGTGCGAGGAGGGGCAGTGTGGAGGGTACAGGAAGGTGGAGGAGGGAGTGTAGGGTACAGGAGGGTGGAGGAGGGTACAGGAGGGTGTGTGTAGGGTACAGGAGGGTGGAGGAGGGTACTTGAGGGTGTGTGTAGGGTACAGGAGGGTGGAGGAGGGTACAGGAGGGTGTGTGTAGGGTACAGGAGGGTGTAGGAGGGTACAGGAGGGTGTGTGTAGGGTACAGGAGGGTACAGGAGGGTGGAGGAGGGTGTGTGTAGGGTACAGGAGGGTGTGAGGAGGGGCAGTGTGGAAGGGGGTTATAGGATGTGGGTTGTGGCTCTATTCATAGACTTCTGGAAAAAACACGGTTTCCTCATTCCTCCTCCAGCCAGCCGGCCAACCAACCAACCAGCCTTGAGCAGATAGAAAGAATGTATTGTGGAGCATCTGGAACAGGGCCGAGAGAGAGATAGAGAAGGGGTGCAGAGAGAGAAGGGGTGCAGAGAGAGACAGAGAGAGAGAGAGAGAGAGAGAGAGAGAGAGAGAGAGAGAGAGAGAGAGAGAGAGAGAGAGAGAGAGAGAGAAAGAGAACAGCCGAAAAACAGAAAGGAGAGAAAGAGACCATGAGAGAGAGCTCTTTCTCCAGTCATGATCACCCCTGGTTACAGATATTTTAACAGGGATTCCCAGACAGAGAATAAATAGTGGAAGAGAGAGAGGGAGATAGAAAGTGAGAGAGAAAGGGAGAGAGAGAGAAAATGAGAGAGAGAGAGGGAGATAGAAAGTGAGAGAGAGGGAGAAAGGGAGGGATAGAGAAAGGGAGAGAGTTTAGAGAGAGGCAGAAGGACCTGACATGCCAGTGGACTTGCTGTTCACAAAGACCTGGGACCAACAGAACAGATCATATACTGTACATCTTTATTGCATTTCATAGACTACATACTTTTTTTTCTCCCACCAACACATTACAATCATGTACAGGGCACTGCCAAAGCAATACCTCAGTAGAAATATTTGTTAGTGCGATACAATGGTAAAAATGGATCACAAAATAAAGTGACATGACAGTTTGTAAAGACAGAGTCATGTTGTCATGTCAACAGACTGTGGTGATTCCCGGCTCAAGAGCCGTTTTCTTTCCTGTCATCTCTGCGTTAGCTCAGACTGGCACCACTAACAGGCACCACTAACAGACCCACCTCGCGACTTGAATCAGAAGTAACAACAGGAAGCAGATCAATGCGTTTACTCGGAGATGTGGGGGAAATGACACACTCTGCAGGTGCTCGGTCTGAACAGTGGAGGGCGTAAAACATGCACATGCCCCCATCACAGGCTCTTGTTCCAACAGTAGCCTAGCCCGAAGTCATTCGCCGTGGCTGGAATGACGCTAGCTTGGCAAAGCGCCGGGGATGCAGGTTTAGTGTTTGGGCAAAGAAAGGGGTCCGTTTTCGGAGCACTTTCAGTCCCAGTTTTGACCTGATAATGTCAATGAGGAAAGAAGCCTGGGTGAGTTGACTCACTGACAGCCAGTGCTACATAACCTACGAAGAATCGGAACCGACATAGTGAATGAACCCCTCGTCAACACCGGCCCCTACTTCCCAGTTTGGGGTCTTATCAGGACTTTTCCAGAACAGCAACATCCCCTGCCTGCTTGACACCAGCACAGCACACTTACAAATAAAATGTTGGATGGACTTAAAAAACACAATATCAAGTGGTTTCCCATAGCTGTGTTCAGTAATGTATAAGACATTAAGTTTAGCAACTAGTACCAAGTGTCCTTTGAACAACTCAACAGTTTTGTGGAACCACTTCACATAACGTTTTTGACGGAATCCAACTAATGATTTATTTTTTTAAGTGCAGTTAGCTCAGCCTCGTGAAGATAAAGAAAACTGATCAAATTCAAAAGCATGAACACATTCATTTACAAGTGAAAGTGAAGCCTCTAAACTCTTTCCGTCCTCCTCTCTCTCGTTCTCCACTCTTCCCTCCCTTTCACCCGCCTCCTTTCTCCTCCCTCTCTCCCTTGTTCCATCTCAACTACTTGCATCCATCTCTTCTTCCCTTCATCCTTGTTCCCTCCTTCACATTCATCTTGTCTTCCTCTCCACTCCTCCATCTCTAGCTTTAGCTTGCATCCTCACCTCCCTCTCTTTCTCTCTCCCATCCTCACCACCCTCTCTTTCTCTCCCCCATCCTCACCTCTCTCTCTTTCTCTCTCCCATCCTCACCTCCCTCTCTTTCTCTCTTCCATCCTCACCTCCCTCTCTCATCCTCACCTCCCTCTCTTTCTCTCTTCCACCCTCACCTCCCTTTCCCATCCTCACCTCCCTCTCTTTCTCTCTCCCATCCTCACCTCCCTCTCTTTCTCTCTCCCATCCTCTCTTTCTCTCTTCCATCCTCACCTCCCTCTCTCATCCTCACCTCCCTCTCTTTCTCTCTTCCACCCTCACCTCCCTTTCCCATCCTCACCTCCCTCTCTTTCTCTCTCCCATCCTCACCTCCCTCTCTTTCTCTCTCCCATCCTCTCCTTCTCTCTCCCATCCTCACCTCCCTCTCTCTCTCCCATCCTCATCTCCCTCTCTTTCTCTCTCCCATCCTCACCTCCCTCTCTTTCTCTCTCCCATCCTCTCCTTCTCTCTCCCATCCTCACTTCCCTTTCCCATCCTCACCTCCCTCTCTTTCTCTCTCCCATCCTCTCCTCTCTCTCCCATCCTCACCTCCCTCTCTTTCTCTCTCCCATCCTCACCTCCCTCTCTTTCTCTCTCCCATCCTCACCTCTCTCTCCCATTCTCACCTCCCTCTCCTTCTCTCTCCCTTCCCCACTTTAGCGGGTGATGAGAGTCAACAGGGCCTATAGGACCCAGCGCACCACACAGTCTGCAGTCATAGTCATCCCTCTCCTCCTCCACCTCCTCATCCCTCTCCTCCTCCACCTCCTCATCCCTTTCTTCCTCCTCCTCCTCATCCCTCTCCTCCTCCACCTCCTCATCCCTCTCCTCCTCCACCTCCTCATCCCTCTCCTCCTCCACCTCCTCATCCCTCTCCTCCTCCACCTCCTCATCCCTCTCTTCCTCCACCTCCTCATCCCTCTCCTCCTCCACCTCCTCATCCCTCTCTTCCTCCTCAACCCTCTCTTCCTCCTCCTCCCCTACCATGCCTCTTTCTCCATCTTCCCTTCGACTTTCCAACTCGTCCTTCCACTCCACCCCTCCTCATCTTCTCTTCTCCCCCCCCCCTCCTCCCCCTCCTCCCCCATCCTCCTCCTCCCCCCTCCTCCCTCTCCTCTACCACCAGGAGAAAAAGGGTCTTCTGCTCTGGAAGCTCTGTGTGTAAGACTCAGAGCTGGCTCTCTGGGGGGCCCGGGCAGTCTCCACGGTAACGGGGGGCATCTGCACCAGCTGCAATGGTGTTTTCCCCTCCTTCATGGCCTGGGTCAAGTTCAGGATCTGGGAACACACACACACACACAGTCAGACACAAACATACACACACACACACACACAGTCAGACACACACACACACACACACACACACACACACAGTCAGACACAAACATACACACACAGTCAGACACAAACATACACACACACAAATAATGCACACGCACACAGTTAGACACAAACATATACACACACAGTCAGGCAGGCAGGCAGGTGCACACACCCACACCCACCCACACACACCTGGGGAAGTCAACCCTGTCAGCAGTGTAGAAGTGACTCACCTGTCCTCTCATTACAGAGATCTGTTTATGGAACTGCCCCCTGTCGAAGCCTGGGTCCTTCTGCGCGAGTGCACACACAGACACACACACACACTATTTCAATTGTTATAACGCAAAAAATGGGTTTGTAGACTCGACGTAGTTGTTCAAAACGAGTCAAATGGTCCATGAGAGCCAGCCCGTGTTGTTCCCCGTGCGTGGCCCAGAGCGTGCTCACCTTAAAGAGCTCGTAGAGGTCCTCCTCAAGGTCCTTGATGAAGTTGGGGTCGTTGAGTTTGGGCAGCACCATCTCCTGGATCTCCTGGGAGAAGGGCACCTTGGCCTGGGCCAGCCACGCCCAGTAGAACGGGTCTGGGAATGACCAGGACCGCAGCCATCACTACATGGAGGCTGAGTGTGTGTGTGTGTGTGAGAGGCTGTGTGCGAGTGTGTGTCTGCGTGAGAGGCTGTGTGTGTGTGTGTGCACTCACAGGCCCTCCAGGAGTCAGGGTGTTTGAGGGGGAAGGCCAGGCCGTTGTCAATGGCTGCCAGTTTGATGATGGGCTCTTTAACCACCACCCAGTCTGTTTCCTACACATGGACACAAGGTTAGGATAATCAGCCCTTTAACTACCACCCAGTCTGTCTCCTGCACACAAGGTTAGGACATGGTTCAGTCAGTTTGGATTTATATTCAAACTAACTGTTCATGTCATGTGAAGGGAGCAGGCCTAGTTCTGGCCTGGCCTGGTTCCGGCCTGGTTTAGCCCAGGTCAGCTCCAGGAGAAGATGGAGACCCAGTTCTAATCTTAAGTGACCAGGTTGTGTGGCCGGGTGTGCCACACAGTATCTCTTACCCTGTTACCCCCGGTGTCTATGGGGTAGTCGTACTTGATCAGCCAGTTGTCATTTCCTCTGTCTGCAAGCACAAACACAACATGACACAGTCACTTCCTGTCAAGACATACGTAGTACCAATTTCCTGTCAAGACGCACGCAGCACCAGTGTTGTGCACATTCATACCTCTCATGAACTCGTTCAAAGTTCAGTTCATACAAGTAAACATAAATAGTTTACGTTCAAAGTTCACTATTTAAATTCTGAACTCGTTCAGAGTTCAGTTCATTTCATAGTTGTAAGGTGTGTGTTTACTGTGTGTAAAAATCCCTCAAAAAATAATAATGTGCATTAGATGTAGTCGCTGAGTCTGCGTCTCTGCTTTCACTTGCCATTTTTATGAGACCCGACAGCTGTTGTCTTGGAATACGTTGCTTTTTTGGTTACATGTGTGCGAAAAATCATCATTCAGACGCTGTTTAAAAATCAGATTTAAACAGCGTCTCTCCTCAGGAGAAGGTAAACATTCCGTAACGTTTTAGCTAGACCTCAGATAATGTGAACGTGTTCACCGTTGAAATTCATTATTTGTCATTAAGTTGCGTTCAGTTCATCGTTCTCATAAAAATAAACCTGTTCAATGAACGCGTTCTTTTGAGCTTGTTCATGCACAACACTGCGCAGCACCAACTTCCTGTCAAGACGCACACAGCACCAAGCACCCCAACATTGTACCTAAGCCATTAGGGTCAGTCCTAGCCTCAATGATATGAAGCAGTGAGCATATTAGCCATACTAGCTATTTAGCAGTCATTAACATCCATTAGCTTGGTTGTCTCATCCATCCCCGAGGATTGGACCACTGGAATCCTTAATGATCCCATGACATGCTGTTTTTGGCCTTAGTGGTCCCCAAATACTGTATCTGAAGTTTCTTTCCCAAAATTCAGCCTTGGTGCAGTATTACAGCCACTACGAGCAGTCCCACGATGAGCTTTCCTCAGGACGTGCTGTTTCTGTGTCTGTAGCTTTAAATGCTATGAGGGAGAAAGAGGCGGGGCTAACTGGCATGCTTCGGTCGTTTGCAACATAGACATAATAAAGAGTAGACGCTGCATCGACCGCTACTGCCTACTGGCGCTGACGAGCCGTGGGGCCGCCATCTTGAAACGGGCAACCGCTCCATTTAATTAATCATACCAAACTGATTTTCACACGGTTTGCTTTGCTGCGAAGGTTATACATGTAGCTATGATACAGGACATGGTTATTATTTTCACAAAATACAACCAATAGTATGGTAATGTTAAATCTTCCTTGTGAAAAGTAATCCCCCGAGCCTTGTTTGCGATTGTCTGCCGATTTGAGCAGGAATATGCTGCACAGTGCTGGCATCTTGTTTATTCTGTGCTACGCAACTAAGAATTTGCCCTGTCCAAGTGACCATTTCATGTCATGGGACCTTTAAGACTTCCTGTTCTAGGTTGTTGCGCCCCGTCCAATTGGTGGAGAGGAGTATGTGACCCACCGGTGTTCCTGATGATGTAATCGAGGACCACCAGACGCTCAAACTGGAGCTGCAGCTGCCGATTGGTGTTCTCCGGCAAGGGCTCCGCCTCAAACCTCCTCAGCCAATAGTCTGCATCTTTGTACCCTTCCACGAACAACTGGAAGGACCCAACCTGACCAACAAGGCAGTGAGGATTTAGGAAACATTGTGAAAGATTTGCATGCAGTGTCATTTAACAAATATGGCTTTCTTTCTCTCATCTTTTTTCTTTCCTTGTTCCCTCCCTTCTTCCACCCTGATTTGGTGTGTGCAGCGTGGTGATGGGGTGCAGAGGAGCGCAGGCCTAACTAATCAGACCAGAGAGATAACGTCTAGGAAAACAGAGGAGCACAGGCCTAACTAATCAGACCAGAGAGATAACGTCTAGGAAAACAGAGGAGCACAGGCCTAACTAATCAGACCAGAGAGATAACGTCTAGGAAAACAGAGGAGCACAGGCCTAACTAATCAGACCAGAGAGATAACGTCTAGGAAAACAGAGGAGCACAGGCCTAACTAATCAGACCAGAGAGATAACGTCTTGGAAAACAGAGGAGCACAGGCCTAACTAATCAGACCAGAGAGATAACGTCTAGGAAAACAGAGGAGCACAGGCCTAACTAATCAGACCAGAGAGATAACGTCTAGGAAAACAGAGGAGCACAGGCCTAACTAATCAGACCAGAGAGATAACGTCTTGGAAAACAGAGGAGCACAGGCCTAACTAATCAGACCTGAGAGATAACGTCTTGGAAAACAGAGGAGGGTGAGTATTGGAATGGGGCCCTGATGATGTCATGGATCTCGGATCACTGAGGAGGGTGAGTATTGGAATGGGGCCCTGATGATGTCATGGATCTCGGATCACTGAGGAGGAGGGTGAGTATTGGAATGGGGCCACGATGATGTCCGAGAAGAATCACTACATGAAGGATGACACTGATATACTTTTGAGGAAGTACATTTCCTATGGACTTTATGATAAAAGCGTCTGCTAAATGAATAAATGTAAATGTAAATGTCTGGACAAATTTGGGTAACTGAATAACTTCAGGTGGATGGTCAGATTAGCAATTTATATCTACATTGCTGGTTGTCATTATGTATGTTTGAGACCAGATGAAAGAAATCTTCATAAGGAAATGTGTGATGCCACAGACCGTAAAAAGAATGAATGGTACAACAGCTCTGAAAAGTGAAGAAAAAACCTCTCCATCGCCCCCTGGTGTCTGGAAGCAGCATAGGTCATAAGTCCCGCCCCCTCCATGTTAGCGAATGGGACATGAGCAAAACTAAAACATGTTTTACAAAGATGGTTTCTTTCATTTTGGGTAGTTCTTCATGTGTTCTTCATCACGCTGATGTATTTTCGGGTGCTATTTTTTCCGATCAGTTTGTTTTAATTGGTTATTTAATCATATAACAAAGGGGGTTATAGAAGGGCTATACAAGAGAAGAATAACATTTAAACATCTACTACGAATATACTTATATATACACACAAGCAGACATCCACATGCCTTGACCTTCACAATCACACAGTAACATACAGCACATTAACAGCAAAACAAAATGGTGTCTAAAAGAGGTGGCTGGGTGGGGATGACAGTATGAAAGTGTTGAGTGAAAGTTATATGGATGTGATAGTGTTGAGGGATTGGCAGAGCCGCCAGTAACCTGACATATTTAGAAATGAATGAATAAATACATGTCCACATCCATGCATTTAGACAGAAATAAATAAATAAAATGACTACATACAGTACATCCATTAAACCTAAGTAATTTAAGGAATACATTTTTAAGTGAGGAAATGATTAAAATAAATGATGAAAAGATGCATTTATGAGCTAATGCATTCAGCATTCACTCACTCCCGATTACCCCCAGTGGACCTCTGGTGGAACTGCAACCAAATTCGGTACAATGGGGCTTAATAGGTAGCCTGGCTGCCAGCCCAAATTCTCCCCGCCCCCAAAAAAATTTGGTCGGGAAGTTGGGTCTGGAGGGTCTCGTATTGGGGACCAACTACAGAAAACCAGAATCTGGGCGAACCAATTAAATTGCCAGGGCGGGCTTTATACGATGATGGACAGATGATCAACAGTAACGTAATCACCCACGTCACAAAAGAGCGCTTAAGTTTAATTCGTTTTGAACAAACATGGCTACCGCTGGAGATCTGGGATGTTATGATACTGCCATAGAGTCTGTTTTAGAAGACATCGACAGTGCATTAATAAGAGGAACAGAGAGAACAGATTATTAAGAGGAACAGAGAGACGCAATCAAGGCATTTGTCGATGGAAAATATGTTTTTGCCGTCCTTCCTACGGGATTCGGTAAAAGTTTAATTTATCAGCTGGCCCCTATGGAGTTGTAATCCTAAACGGAGAACTTCGTATATGCATTGCCCTTTATTGTTTCGCTCAAAAAGGTTGACCGTGTGAACAAGTACTCTCCCTACCCTTAAATTAATTTTACAACACCGGCAAAAATCGTACTTCAAGCATACTTCAAGTCTGCTTGTAGTTTAGTTCTGTTGACAACAACTATGCAGTGCTTAACATACGTCACATACTCTGTTGCTCTGATTGGTTGTAGATCTATCCAATTGAGCGAAGAGGCATTTGTTTTCCAGGCTCGTTTGAAACACGCCCTGTAGTCAAAGCCCAATGGAGAGTTCTCAGACTCATATTCTGACTAGAATTATGAGTATGACAACGTCGGGCTACTTAATAGGGAGTGGACAGGCTCTCCTTAAACAGGCTCTGGTATAACACACTACTTCAAACGCTGACTGCAACAAGTGAATGCACCTGTCAGTCACAGTGATCTCCTAGCTACAGCCAACCAGGCCCCAGAGGCAAAGCATCGACCCCCCCTCTCAACAACTCATTGCTGCTAACGCTATCAAGCAAAGACTATTAAAAAACGAGTAAGTGCAGATGGTTACCGAAAACGTTAATTGTATTGGAAAGAAACAAGGTAGTCTAACTATGTCAAACTCCTCAACGTGTCCCTATAACAATAACATGATCATGCAGAGTAGTATCCATTTTTAGCTACTACATGTTAACTAGAAAGCTAGCTTACATTACATTATTATTAGCTAGCGAGTGTATGTCCCATATTTTACCCCACCACTTTTGGACCTGTGGTGCCACCTCTGGGTATAAGGATGTGACAGTGTTGAGGGATATGGATGTGATGGTGTTGAGGGATATGGATGTGACAGTGTTGAGGGATATGGATGTGACAGTGTTGAGGGATATGGATGTGACAGTGTTGAGGGATATGGATGTGACAGTGTTGAGGGATATGGATGTGACAGTGTTGAGGGATATGGATGTGACAGTGTTGAGGGATATGGATGTGATGGTGTTGAGGGATATGGATGTGACAGTGTTGAGGGATATGGATGTGATGGTGTTGAGGGATATGGATGTGACAGTGTTGAGGGATATGGATGTGACGGTGTTGAGGGATATGGATGTGATGGTGTTGAGGGATATGGATGTGACGGTGTTGAGGGATATGGATGTGACAGTGTTGAGGGATATGGATGTGATGGTGTTGAGGGATATGGATGTGACAGTGTTGAGGGATATGGATGTGATAGTGTTGAGGGATATGGATGTGATGGTGTTGAGGGATATGGATGTGATAGTGTTGAGAGATATGGATGTGACAGTGTTGAGGGATCTGGATGTGATGGTGTTGAGGGATATGGATGTGACAGTGTTGAGGGATATGGATGTGATAGTGTTGAGAGATATGGATGTGACAGTGTTGAGGGATCTGGATGTGATGGTGTTGAGGGATATGGATGTGACAGTGTTGAGGGATATGGATGTGACAGTCTTGAGGGATATCAGGATGTGATGGTATGTGTTGAGGTGTGAAGGACCAGGTTACCTTCGGAGGAAGGCCTATCCGGTGGAAGCGTTGGCCCACTTTGGGCACCTTCTCCAGGGCCAGTCTTTTGCCTCTGGACTTCACCCTGTCTATGGCGTTGTAGTTGAACGTGTCACTGGCCAGGTACACTACCTGGAGGAGCGGAGAGAGGGAGGGGGGAGGGAGTGTTAGAAAGAGTAAGAGTGAGAGTGAGAGAGAGAGAGAGAGAGAGAGAGAGAGAGAGAGAGAGTGAGAGAGTGAGAGAGAGAGAGAGAGAGAGAGAGAGAGAGAGAGAGAGAGAGAGAGAGAGAGAGAGAGAGAGAGAGAGAGAGAGAGAGAGAGAGAGAGAGAGAGAGAGAGAGAGAGAGAGAGAGAGTATATGTCCTACCCTGGTCCTGGGGACGATGTTGAGCTCCAGCCTCTGGTCCACCAGGCTGGCCCCAGCCTCAGACAGGTAGCCCTGGTTCAGCACCAGACAGTCCCTGCCGAAGCAGCAGGGGCAGCACAGCTTCTGGAGCCACTTGGTCCACTTGGGGTTCAGCTGGCCGTACGGCTCCTCGTTCTTCGGTTTGAACACCCCGATGATCTTCTGAAGAGCACACACACCCAGAGCAACAAATACACATTGATGGGATATTTCGACAAGTACAAGCAGATAAATGCTGGCATTCCTTCCAAACGTTTCCTCTTCAAACGCTCTCGGGATTCCGTCGTTCGACAACGTTTTAACCAGGGTGGAGTTCCGAGCCTGTTGCTAGGGACAACCTCCACCTCAATCGATGCAGCAGTCATTTGCCACGCGAGTCGGCCGCACACAGCCAGGAAGTGACATCATAGCAGTGCTATACTACATCCTGAGCCCTGCAGTCAGAGAGTGATTCATGGAACACAGAGAGCCTGTGAAACGAACCAGATGGAATTGGAATCGTTTTGCAACTCATTTATGTCAATTAGATTATCTAGAGTCACCTCACATGACTGGGGGGGGGGGGGGGGGGTTGCAGTGTGCCTTCAGGACTGGGGCCCTGTAACAAGGTTACATCTAGGAACCGTGATAGCTCCACCTCCAATAGAACAGTGTTCAAAGTGTGTATTGGGTTTGAGTGTAATTGAATACACATTTTTCACAAAGCGAGGGGCCTGGTTAGATTTGGCTATTTTTATCTGAAAATCGCCAGCGCATGACCTTTCCAGTGTTAAACCATTATCACACACACACACACACACACACACACACACTACACACATGAATTGAAAGGGTAAACGTGTTCAGGGAACACTTGTCACAGGTCTGTGAGAACTGTCAGAGTTGTGTCAGGAATTCAGACAATGTACACACGTGTACACATGCACCCACATACGTCATACATCAGCAGCTGCCAGAGATGCTGTTACAACGCCAGTAGAGATGCTGTTACACCAGGAGAGATGCTGTTACACCAGGAGAGATGCTGTTACACCAGGAGAGAGATGCTGTTACACCAGGAGAGATGCTGTTACACCAGGAGAGAGATGCTGTTACACCAGGAGAGATGCTGTTACACCAGAAGAGATGCTGTTACACCAGGAGAGATGCTGTTACAGCAGAAGAGATGCTGTTACACCAGGAGAGAGATGCTGTTACACCAGGAGAGATGCTGTTACACCAGGAGAGATGCTGTTACACCAGGAGAGATGCTGTTACACCAGGAGAGAGATGCTGTTACACCAGGAAAGATGCTGTTACACCATGAGAGATGCTGTTACACCAGGAGAGATGCGGTTACACCAGGAGAGATGCAGTTAACAAGGAGAGATGCTGTTACACCAGGAGAGATGCTGTTACACCAGGAGAGAGATGCTGTTACACCAGGAGAGATTCTGTTACACCAGTAGCTACCAGATATACTGTTACATCAGTAGAGATCATGTTGTTACATCAGTAGCTACCAGAGATGCTGGGGAGTCACAAGCAGGTGAACTGATGACATCATCCTGTGAGGTTCTATATTGAGACACAGGGCTGATGAGTCTATCAGTTCAGCAACACAGGGGAGGATGGAAGCGAGGGAGGGAGGGGGGGAGTGTTGGAGAGAGGGATGGAAAGAGGGAGGAAGGGAGTGATGAGGGAGATAGGGAGGGAGGGAGTGATGGAGAGAGGGAGGGAGTGATGGAGAGAGGGAGGGAGTGATGGAGAGAGGGAGGGAGATGGGGGGAGGAAGGAAGGGATGGAGAGGGGGAGTATGTAGGTTTAAACAGTGGTAAGACTTGTGGAGGGTGTGATTCAGCATAGAATGAGTCATGTTATGTAGAATGATGACAAACGCTTGACTGTCCACTCAACGAGCAGATAATAAACCAGAGGCCCCGCAACTCTCACCCCTTGGCTGTCTTTGACAAAGTAGCTCCCGCTGGAGCCCTGGTAGATCCGCTCAGGGAAGATCTCCTCCTCAATGGCTTGCTCGGCCTTCTCTACTATCTCCCTGAACTCCGGGTCATCCGGGAATTCGTTTCTGTGTGGGTCCCGGGGATGGCTGCTCCTGTCCCGTTCCAGAAGGGGCTGTCTTTCTCGGTTGAGTCCGGGACTCCCTCCGGACACGCGCACCACAGATCCCGGTGTGGTGGCGTTACCTCCGTAGTTCCCCCGCGGACTTGTCGCTTCGTTCTGGCAACGGCTGTAGTCGGCAGACTGCTGGAGAGGGGACACCAGGGGGCTTGTTTCATCCATTCCAAGACGGGATGGGAAACTAAGCTTGTTCGGTGGAAAGACGGGCAGCGGCCACGGTGTCGCGGACAGCTGTGATGCTCTTGCGGTGCTGCTTCAATGCCGTTATCAGCGCTCTGCTCTGATTTCAAACAAACAGGAGTCATCTTCCGCATACAACCCAGCCCACTCCCAATAAAGGCCAGCTATTGGTGCGTTTGCCTGCCTTCTCGGGATACCGCCCCCTCTAATGGTGCAAGTGTGTTACGTCACTTATTCTCGGTCCTTTTTCTACGCGTGCCCGTGGAGATCGCTTGTGTCCACGAGATAGGGAATCCAACAAGGAAGATGCCGTCAAAGATCATCTCTCAAACCGAAGACGTAGCCATGGTGGAGGAAACCGACTCTACCGAGGAGAGCAAGACACCCAAAGTAAGTAATTTATGACTCGCATGCAGCCAGGGCTGGACATTCAGGCTAAAATGCCACGGCATGCTTCCATGTTGTCCAAGGAACATGCGGCCCTGTGTTGCTAGCTAGTATTGTGATGTTTACACACACAGTAAGGTAGCAAGCCTTGCTTGGGGTAATGTTTATCTTGGCAACATAATACATATTCACTGTGGGTACTACGCCTACGTACACTTGTCATTTAAAGTGTTTTTTTTTGTCGGCTGTTTAGCTAACGAGAACACTGTACACAGATCACATGCGCAGCTATCCGATACCCATGTGTTGTAAGGCCGATCTTTAAATCATCGCGACCGACTTAATCACGCAGGCACGTGTAGACACAACATGTTAGATCAGTGCTCCTAGCGCATTTTGATGACGTAGCTTCCAGTTGGTTTCGGGCCAACAGTGCAACAGCTCATGCTGTCTTTAAAATGTATATTTCAACGAGATGAGGGCGTAACGCGTGCACAGATTGTTAGCACATACGTTGTTTTGACCGTTGAGGTAACAGGATGTATGATCTACAGAAACTAAAGGAGAAGAAGACCAAGGAGGAGAAGAAGCTGAAGAAGATGAAGAAGTTGGAGGATGCTCGTCCTGTGGAGGAGGAAGTGGAAGAATGCGAACCTCCACCACCCAAGAAGAAGAAGAAGAAGAGAGACAAGGCAGACCAAGCTAACGGGCACGCGGAACCATCAATCGACACGAATGGCAACAGTGTCGAATCACCTTTGGAAACAATCTCCACTCATTCCATTGAAGAGATCAGCGAAGCAGAGAAAGCAGAGGTATGGCAACCCTACCGCTCTCCACTAGATGACAGACTAGCTCTGATGAGCTCTGGCAGAATTTGAGTTAAGAATGTACTAGATCTATGAATACACAAACGTGTGAAACTGTTGTGACTAAAATTGAGTGTGCTGTTTCCCCACCCTGTCCATCCTTCCGTCCCCTCAGAAGAAGAAGAGGAAGAAGGAGAAGAAGAGAGCAGCAGCCAAAGAGGAGCAGGAGGTCAACGGAATCTCACCTATGACCCCCCTGACTAACGGACATTCCACCTTGGTGACCCCGGCCCTGACCCCGGCCCAGTCCAGCGAGGAGGACTCTGATAACGAGAAAGATACGGTGAGCAGGGGAGATGGTCAACAACACCAAACGGTCAACCGAACAAAGGTTTTCAGTGTGATGCAGCCAGCCTCTATGGCACCACAACACAAACCACTAACCCTAACAGGTTAGACTGTCTGGGGCGGGTTTCTCTCAGGAACGATGGATGTTATGGTGGAACGTTGATGCCCTGCTCCGCCGGAAGATCCGAACTGATATTGTTTTGTCTTTGTCTCCTCTCAGGAGACACCAGAACAAAAACTAGGAGCCTTCTCCAACTTCAGAATCTCCCCTCAGACCATCAAGCTGCTGCAAGGTAACTCCTCACTTCCACTGAACATTTTCCACATTCTGGAAGATTCCCTGTCTAGGATGCTTGTCTCGCCCCCCCTGCTGGCATTGAGCCCCTCTGACTCCCTCCCACCTGTGTCCGTTGTCGTGGCAGCGCGCGGGGTGAAATACCTGTTTGACATCCAGGCCAAGACATTCAACTCAGTGTACGACGGCAAGGACGTGGTGGGTCAGGCTCGCACGGGAACAGGAAAGACCTTCTCCTTCGCCGTGCCCCTGGTGGAGAAACTGCAGGCTGACCCTGAAGACAAGAGGCGAGGAAGAGCCCCCAAGGTACACACACACACACCCCACCATAACACGCACACGCCTCACCGTTACACGAGCACATGCTGGATGCTCACAGACGGATGTACGGTTTACGTAAGACAGGATTGGGTTGATCCTGTTTGATCCGTCTTCATCTCATCCATACATCTATCCGTGTCTTTCTCTTGTCTGTTCATCCATCTGTGTCTCCTTCGCTCTCTCATCTACCTATCCATCTCTCCATGTCCTCCTCCTCTCATCCCTCCATCTCTCCATGTCCTCCTCCTCTCATCCCTCCATCTCTTCCTGTCCTCCTCCTCTCATCCCTCCATCTCTCCCTGTCCTCCTCCTCATCCCTCCATCTCCCCTTGTCCTCCTCCTCATCCCTCCATCTCCCCATGTCCTCCTCCTCTCATTCCTCCATCTCTCCATGTCCTCCTCCTCTCATCCCTCCATCTCTCCATGTCCTCTTCCTCTCATCCCTCCATCTCTCCCTGTCCTCTTCCTCTCATCCCTCCATCTCTCCCTGTCCTCCTCCTCTCATCCCTCCATCTCCCCTTGTCCTCCTCCTCATCCCTCCATCTCCCCATGTCCTCCTCCTCATCCCTCCATCCCTCCCTGTCTGTCAGGTGCTGGTTCTGACCCCCACCAGAGAGCTGGCCATCCAAGTGGCCAAGGACTTCAAGGACGTCACCAAGAAGCTGTCGCTGACCTGCTTCTACGGAGGCAGCTCCTACATGCCCCAGCGTGAGTTCCTCTCAACCACCACCTGGAGCTAAAATAGTTCAGAGCTGGAACCTTCTGGTGCTGGGAGCGAGAACAGTTTGTAGTTGGGACCTTCTGAAACAAGGACTACACGGTTCTAGAACTACCTTGAACTAGGACCATCCTGGAGCTAGGACCATCATTGCGCTAGAACCATCCTAAAATCTCTTAAGATACTTTTGTTTATACATTAACCATGTGTGTGTCTGTCCTACCAGTGGATGCCATCCGAAGCGGGATCGACATCCTGGTGGGCACGCCAGGCCGGATCAAGGACCACCTCCAGAACAACAAGTTGGACCTCTCCCAGCTCCGACATGTTGTGCTGGACGAGGTGGACCAGATGCTGGACATGGGCTTTGCTGAGCAGGTTGAGGAGATCCTGTCTGTCTCCTACAAGAAAGGTGTGTGTGTGTTTGTGGACACATCTCTGTGCAGGATTGAGTGCTTAGTTGTGTCTTCCTAATTGTAATGCTGCAGGTGTGTGTGTCTAGGTAGTTATTAGTATGTGTGTAGCTATTTAAGACTAGAGTTAGGCTGGTTTTGAATGTGTAGCTAGTTATTTGTGTGTGTGTGTGTGTGTGTAACTGGTTTAGATTAGATTCAACTTGTCATTACACAAGTACAGGTACAAGGCAACGAAATGCAGTTTAGGTCTAACCAGAAGTGCAATAACAGCAAGTGCAGGATATACAGTGTAGTGCAATAAAATATGGACAGAAGCTATCCGAAAAAAGTGTAAAAGTGCAGTGGAAAGTGATTGCATATTACAGTTAGAAGTACGGTGCAAATGTAAACAGTTGGTACTGTAAATAACAGTCGGCAGTGCAAATGAGCATGATCTTGTTAAGATATTGTAGTGCAAGATGCATAAGTAAACAGTTACTGTAATAGTCAGTAGTGCAAATGGACATTCCAGTAGTGCAAATAGCAAAGTGAAGGCAGATGTGAGGTAGAAGAGGAGAGTTAGCAGTATATGAGGGGAGTGGATCAACTGGGGTTCCAGTTCAGTAAAGAGACAGCTCTGGGGAAAAACCTGTTCTTTAGTCTGCTGGTCCTGGTCCGGAGGCACCTGAAACACCTGCCGGAGGGCAGTGGAATAAACAGTGTGTAGGCTGGGTGAGAGGAGACCTGGAGGATGCTGCAAGCTCCATGCAGACAGCGTTTCCTCTGGATGTGCTCGATGGCAGGTAGTGGCGTCCCTGTTATGACTGTGTGTGTAGCTAGTTAGGAGTGGGTGTTGCCAGTTCTGTGTGTGTGTGTGTGTGTGTGTCTAACCACCTCCTGTGTGTGTGTGTGTGTGTGTCTAACCATCTCGTGTGTGTGTGTGTGTGTAGACTCTGAGGACAACCCCCAGACCCTGCTGTTCTCTGCCACCTGCCCCCCCTGGGTGTACGAGGTGGCCAAGCGCTACATGAGGGGCCAGTACGAGCACGTGGACCTGATTGGCAAGAAGACCCAGAAGGCTGCCACCACGGTGGAGGTGAGGAGGAGGGGAGGGAGGAAGCGAGGGGAGGAGGGGACGGGGTGGTGACAGTTGGGGTCAGTGGCGGCGGCAGAGTATTTTGGGGGGGCTAAACCATTCACTCGTGGGGCTCAAGACGGTGTCAGTCGGGAGAGCGCGATGTTCAGAACGGCTGAATGATAATGGAACAGGTTGGCTTGTTGTGCTCTGTAAATGTCTTGGTTGTTCCATAGTGGGGCTAACATGATTCCTGGTGTGGCTGTGGCCCAAACGAGCAGTACCTGGCCACCGCCCATGGTTGGGGTCCGAGGGAGGGCTAACCTGGAGGAACCCGTCTCCCTTTGTTTACCAGACAAATTCATGAAGGTTATTGGACTGTACCTGGTTTACATGACCGTGTATTTTTACTGATCTTTTAGCAGAGGACGGGCGTGCTCCAGATATTTGTGCTACGTCCTGATGGGCTACTGTGCAGGAGTTGTGAAATGTCCGGGTTGTGATTGGTCATATGCATCTGTATGGATCAGAAATGTTAGCTTTTTAAAACGTTGATTTTGTGTTACTGGACAGGAACACCAGCCTAAAGTTGCACTACAAGAATCCTGATAAACTTGCCTGGTAAACAAAAGGAGATGAAAGGAAATTCTCAGTTAAATACCAAGAGATATAATCTTGCCAGAGTGGTTCTGTAGAAATGCACCTGACCAACCTGTTACTGCATATAGGGAAAACCCAGGTGTGTGTGTGTGTTTCTTACATTACATTACATTTAGTCATTCAGCAGACGCTCTTATCTAGAGCAACTTACAGTAAGTACAGGGACATTCCCCTGAGGCAAGTAGGGTGAAGTGCCTTGCCCAAGGACACAACTTAATTTTGCACGGCCAGGAATCGAACCGTCAACCTTTTGACTGGTAGCCTGATTCCCTAACAGCTCAGTCATCTGACCCCCTGCGTGTGTGTGTGTATCTTGCTTGTTGTGTGTGTGTGTCCAGCACATGGCCATTGCGTGTCACTGGTCCCAGCGAGCGGCCGTCATCGGGGACGTGGTGCAGGTGTATTCTGGGAGTCACGGGCGCACCATCATCTTCTGTGAGACCAAGAAGGACGCCAACGAACTCTCCCTGAATGCCTCCATCAAACAGGTAACACACGCCCACGCCCAGACCTGTCCAGGGCCACACTCTGGCACGCCACAAGGCCCGCCTGTGGAGCGTGCGTGCGTGGCCGGTCCTGACGCTGTGTGCTGGGCTTGCAGAGCGCCCAGTCCCTGCACGGAGACATCCCGCAGAAGCAGCGGGAGATCACGCTGAAGGGCTTCAGGAACGGCGCCTTCGAGGTGCTGGTGGCCACCAACGTAGCGGCCCGCGGCCTGGACATCCCCGAGGTGGACCTGGTGGTGCAGTGTTCTCCTCCCAAGGTGAGGGGGTGAGGGAGGGGAGGAGAGGGATGAGGGGAGACATGTCTGTAGCTGGCCGCGAGGTGCTGACTAACGCCTGTGCGTGTCTTCCAGGACGTCGACTCGTACATCCACAGGTCCGGCCGTACGGGCAGGGCTGGCCGGACAGGCGTGTGCATCTGCTTCTACCAGCGGAAGGAGGAGGACCAACTACGCCACGTAGAGCACAAGGCTGTGAGTCCCACCCCGCCCACGCTCCCTAGCAACCTGGACACTCAACCGCCAGGCTCTGAACCATGATGAACCATTTTGTATCACCGTTTGTTGTGATTTACCCTAGAATGCTATCGTTGTTGTTTTCACCAGATGCTATAAACGTTTGTTGTTGTTTACACCAGACACCATGTATAAACTTGTGTTGTTTACAGGGAATCACATTTAAACGTGTGGGTGTTCCTACTGCCCATGACATCATCAAGTCGTCCAGTAAAGATGCCGTCAGGTGTGTTTCTCCCCACCTCTAAACCCACAGCTTGGCAAAACCACTTGTGATATGCTGCTGTGTGGTCTGGTACAGAGAAGGTCTGACGTGTGTGTCTGGATGTAGGTATCTGGACTCTGTGCCGACGACAGCCATCGAGTATTTCCGCGCGTCGGCAGAGAAGCTGATTGAGGAGCGTGGGGCGGTGAGCGCCCTGGCTGCTGCCCTGGCTCACATCTCTGGAGCCACCTCCCTGGAGCAGAGGTCTCTGCTCAACTCTGACGCTGTGAGTCCCTCTACCTGCTAGCCTCTACCTGCTAGCCTCTACCTCTTACCCTCTACCTGCTAGCCTCTACCTCTTACCCTCTACCTGCTAGCCTTTACCTGCTAGCCTCCACCTGCTAGCCTCCACCTGCTAGCCTCCACCTGCTACCTTCCACCTGCTACCCTCCACCTGCTAGCCTTTAATCCCCCCCTCTCCCTCCCCCCCCGCAGGGCTTCACCACTATGCAGCTGAGCTGCTCCCAGGAGATCCACAGCTTTGGCTACGCGTGGCGGGGTCTGAAGGAGCAGCTAGGCGAGGAGATCGACAACGTCCTCCGCGGCATGACCTTCGTCAAGGGCAAAATGGTACGCGCTCACACACTGGTATACAGAGTCAATACACACACTGCGGCTATACAGAGTCTATACACACACTGCGGGTATACAGAGTCAATACACACACTGCGGGTATACAGAGTCTATACACACACTGCGGGTATACACAGTCAATACACACACTGCGGCTATACAGAGTCAATACGCACACTGCGGCTATACAGAGTCAATACACACACTGCGGCTATACAGAGTCAATACACACACTGCGGGTATACAGAGTCTATACACACACTGCGGGTATACAGAGTCTATACACACACTGCGGCTACAGTCAATACACACACTGCGGGTATACAGAGTCTATACACACACTGCGGGTATACAGAGTCAATACACACACTGCGGCTATACAGAGTCTATACACACACTCGCCCACTCACACATGATCTCATACACCGTTGCTACACGCACACTCGTGCATAAATCATCTTAGACTGCGTGGTTTCATGCTGTTCCGTTTCTTTCCTCTAGGGGGTGTGTTTCGACGTGCCTGCTGACAAAGTCAAGGAGGTCCAGGTCAGTGCTCCCTCCGGTAGCCTGGTATTGACTGATTTTTGTGTGATTGTTTAGCTGTAGCTTGAGAGAGGGGGTGAGTGTGGAACAGTGTTGGTTAAGTTACTTCAAAAAAGTAATTAATGACTAATTACTTAATCAATATTGCATTTTAAATACTTTTGTAAGTAATTTAATTACTCAATAAATAATGTAATTCATTACTTCTCACAATCCCTATAAACCTTGACCAGATAGACAACAGAAAGGAAATAATGAGTCAAACTTGGAATAGTTTAGCCTTTTAGCTTTTTCAAACATCTTAGCTTTTTCAAACATACTAATCCTTAACATTTTAGTAACAAATGCAACCTTATTTACTCTTTAGTTACCAAACAATATGTGCATGATACAAAAGTTTAACTTTAAGTGAAACATGACATCAAGCTGTATCCGAGAACTCTTGTTATGGCTCGTTCAAATGTCGGCAGTTGTGGAAATATATTCGAAACCCTCAGATGTTATTTTAAGCCATGTTTCCATGTTGGTGTAACACTTATCTAGGTATGAGGAAAAAGGTTTTCGATAAGGTAGGGCTGCTTTTTTTGCTACACACAGGTACTTTGTCTAATATGCCCCTAAAAGATATGAGATTCTAGAGTAAGCAGCGACATCTCTTCCACTATGTAGCCTGCAATCATTTTTTAAGCTCACCTTCAGACAGTTTCTGCACTGGCAATGTAAAATCAAGTTTTGCTTAACAGGTGTTGCTGAGGTGTTATCTGTTGATGAACATGGATCACTCCAAAGTGTTCATCGATGCTGCCTTGTGAGGTGCTTCAGTAGGTTACTTGTGCTAGCCGCAGCCGCAGATAGTCTTTTCTCCCCAGGACATAGATTGCACTTTACATGAATGTTCTTGTCAACCTGTGACAAAAAAAGTGAGGTACTTGAAATATGTCCATTTGCTAAAACAGTTAGGGACGCTTTGGCCGAGTCCAACATCTTCAAACCGCTAGAGCCTGCGCTTATGCAGCAAACTCACGTCTCTCTTGCAACTACAGCTAAAGAATTTAAAGAGGCAGCGTTCACTTTTACCCTAAGATGATGAATTAAGATTTAAATTCAATATTGATTTATACAGGATTGTTTGACTAATTTACAGTATGTAACGCAAGTACATTACAAGTAACTGTAACTAATTAGCATAATTTTCAGACTATAATCTGCGCCGTGTTTTCCATTTTTCGACCCTGTGGCTTATATAACGGTGCAGCTATGGATTTTTACGGCTAAGGCCGATTTATACTTCTCTGACTCCGTTACGGACAGACGCACGCACCGAGTCGGACGGAGTAGTTGAATTTATACTACGACGGCTCTGCGTGCTGAAAGCAATTCACCACCAGAACAGTAGGTGGCGCTGCACTGCGATGCTAGCTAGGTTATCGAAAAGTCGCAGCAAATGTACAAATGAGCCGTTTCATCAATAAAATAAGCAAATTTTCAGCAACTACACTGCCCATTTCTTGTCACATTTGAATTCAGATGCTGATCTACATGTACTGTTAAGCTGAAATATGAGTTGTAAAAACTTAACAATGGAGGTCAAAGGATTCTGTTCTCTTGTTGGTCACAGCAATCTCGCCCCTGACGCAAGCGGTTCTTAATACGGACCAAACACAGCCAAGGGGTATCCGTAAAATGACGGACGGACAGACGGATAGTCAGGAAAATCAGGAGGCGCACGCAGAGCTCTGCGAGGGGCACAGAGAGTTCCTTGACGGAGAGGGAGTTCCCTGTGGGCGTGTCCGTAAAAACGCAGAAGTATAAATTGGCCTTATTTTATTGATGAAACGGCTAATTTGTACATTTGCGCCGACTTTTCGATAACCTAGCTAGCATCGCAGTGCAGCGCCACCTATTGTTTTGGCGGTGAATTGCTTTCAGCACGCAGAGCCGTCGGGAGTAGTATAAATTCAACCAATCCGTGCGTATGTCTGTCCGTAACTGAGTCGGAGAAGTATAAATTGGCCTTAACGGTTAATAAATGGGAGCTTCCACAAGCAGCCATCTCTTTCCCGACAATCCCCTCTGTGCACGAATCCTTACATATGGTAATTAAACATTAAAACACCTGCGGTTTATAGTCCAGTGCGGCTTATATATGTACACATCATTTAATTTAGCTGCTGCAGTTTATATAACCTAATAGTCCGAAAATTACGGTACTTAAAAATTAACAGTAATCCCTTCACTTTTTCAGTGGATAAGTAATTTAATTACAGTAACGCGTTACACCCAACACTGGTGTGGATAGACAGACGGGCAGGGATTAAGTTATGGAACATCCCTCAATGCCTGCCCCCCTCTCTCTCTTGGCCTGATGCTACAGTAGCTAGGCTGTCAGGAATAGCAGAGTAATGCTACGGTAGCTAGCTAGGCTGTCAGGTATAGCAGAGTGATGCTACGGTAGCTAGCTAGGCTGTCAGGTATAGCAGAGTGATGCTACGGTAGCTAGCTAGGCTGTCAGGTATAGCAGAGTGATGCTACGGTAGCTAGCTAGGCTGTCAGGTATAGCAGAGTGATGCTATGGTAGCTAGGCTTTCAGCAGAGTGATGCTACGGTAGCTAGCTAGGCTGTCAGGTATAGCAGAGTGATGCTACGGTAGCTAGCTAGGCTGTCAGGTATAGCAGAATGATGCTATGGTAGCTAGGCTTTCAGCAGAGTGATGCTACGGTAGCTAGCTAGGCTGTCAGGTATAGCAGAGTGATGCTACGGTAGCTAGCTAGGCTGTCAGGTATAGCAGAATGATGCTATGGTAGCTAGGCTTTCAGCAGAGTGATGCTACGGTAGCTAGCTAGGCTGTCAGGTATAGCAGAGTGATGCTACGGTAGCTAGCTAGGCTGTCAGGTATAGCAGAATGATGCTATGGTAGCTAGGCTTTCAGCAGAGTGATGCTACGGTAGCTAGCTAGGCTGTCAGGTATAGCAGAATGATGCCATGGTAGCTAGGCTTTCAGCAGAGTGATGCTACGGTAGCTTGCGAGGCAGTCAGACATGGCAGAGTGATGCTACAGTCTCAGGTGACACAACAACGCCTCTTCATCTACGTGGCAGGACCTTGTCCATGACTGAGTGCAGAAGTTTTAGGGTATGGTGTTGTCACGGTTACCTGCTTACACCCTCTCCATTCTCCCTCCAGGACACATGGCAGGACGGTCGCCGCTGGCAACTCACCATCGCCATGGAGCTGCCCGAGCTGGAGGAGAAACCAAGGATGGGCGGTGACCGTGGCGACCGTGGCTTCGGAGGACGCTCGTTCCGGGGCGGTGGAGGAGGAAGGGGCGGTAACCGTGGAAACAGTTATGGAGGTGGTGGTGGGGGCAACTGGCGAGGCGGCCAGAAACGAAGCTTCAGCAGTGCCTTTGACTATTAAGCCCCGCCCCCTTAACCACTGTGGACTCATCAGATTCGCTGTTTCGCCGTTGTGACAATGGCAGCCATTTTTATCGTTTAGGGAACTGCCTGTTACTCAACAGTTACATGTCTCTCTAGGACGAACCTCCCCGAATCTTGAAAACGCTGATTGCCTTGCAATTGCATATTTATACATAATTCATGTCTGTAAACACCCATTCTTCTGAATGAGAGGAACCTGACAATAAAGATGTCTGATCTGAATTCTTCTCTGTACTTATCCTATGTAAACTTAAAACCAGTTAAAGATCCTGTAAAGCTAATTCCATAATTTGCTTCTCAGTACATTTATATACGTGTGAAATGAATCACTGAAAGTGCGAAAACTGTCGCACTGAAATGTGGAATTAGACCGTTGAACAGTTTCTCTCCCGTTTCAGCTCAGGTTTTGTTTAGGCGGGGCGAAGCCTGACAGATCTACATCACAGCCACGTATCTACGTCAGATCACAGACGGTTGCTTTCTTTTACTCAGCTGGTACGATGCAAAGACAGTCATTAATACATAAAAAAACTCAGACTGCAGGATGGTCTGTTCTGATATCTGCAATTGATTTAGCTAGTGTTGCTGTTGTTGCTAAATTTGAGGGGGTGGAGCTTCAGCTCCTTCAGGTGACACGCCCCCCCAGTCTCAAACAGAGAAGACTGCTGGTTTTCTCACAATTTAAAAGCTTAATTTAACATACTTGTCTGTGTTTTTTAATTCGAATTTGGATGGGTAGTTAACACATTCTTCTGTGGTGTGATGAACTTAACTAATTTTCAATTCCACAGGATCAGGATATTGACAGGATCTTTAACATTAGAGATGTCTCACTTCCTGGTTCAGTGTTCTGCATCACAAGTTTCCATACAAAAATATGCTGAAAAGACTATGAAAGTATCATGTTTAATTCAAAATACAAATATATTTATAGTTGAAATACACACAAAGAACATGTTTAGGTGATTGACACTTACAGGCCTGTTTATCTGTCTGTATATGTGACAGAAGGAGAAACACTTATTTCAAGTTGAGTGAAAAACCTATATTTACCAGATTACATGATTTCACATCTCCTTATACATGCCATTGCACTTGAAGACATTGTCCTTAAGCACTCTCAACATTGAAACACTGCCCTTGCTAAATGCATTTTGTTGTACTGGACTTGTGCTGTTTAATTACAAAGTTGAATCTAATATCTGCTTAGGAAAACTCTGTTGGGCTGGGTATACGAGGATGGGTAGAGCTTATCAGTAAAGCATGTGCTTGCAGATCAAGAGGTCGAAGTTCAAATTGCTTTGGATAAAAGCGTCAGCTAAATACATTGTTGTTACTGTTCTAAAACCCTGTTCTAGAATTGGAACACACGTAGCATCTCCCTTCTGCCAGTCTGAGGGGACTACGGGTGCGTCTCAATACTGTCACCTGCTGTCCTCCCCTCCCATAGCGGGCACTGGACCATGTCCTCTTCCAGCAGGGGAGCAGAACCAGGGGAGGAGGCAGGGCTGGGCTACTGAGACAGGCCCGGTGTGCATGCCTCCACAGGGGCTCTGAGCGATGCGCAGGGCCAGTAGCTGTCCGCCTGCAGGGCCCCGGGGTCTGATGTCAGGGGGTCCAGGTCACCAGCTGGAGGAACAGCAGAGGACACTTGTCACAGAAGGTGGCTCCCTCACAGTCAAAAGAAACAAGCAATCTGGCATGAACAACCGGACAGCTAGGCTGGAGAGTGGGCACAGCTGATCTGTCGTCATAATGAGGCTATCTGTCCACGTCTGGAGAGACAGGGACCTGTCTTAACCTGTGTCAGGGAAACAAGCTTCAGCCCTACGACTGCTCTATCTCGCTAGGCTGAGCTATGGTAGTTCAGCCCTAGGACTGGTCCAGGACTGGTCTATCTCGCTAGGGTGAGCTATGTTAAAGAAGCACTTACAGAAACAGTCTTCCCAGAAGGAACCAGGAGGTCTCCAGCATCTGGGCTCTCCTGACTGGCCCCAGTCTGAGCTGCTCAACTGGTCCACAATCTGCACCACACACACACACAATATAAATATATTTATACTCTTTTCTCTATTTGTCACACACAGGCACACAAAGATGTCTGCTAGCAAGGTGGAAGTCTTGAATAAACTAGAGTAGGGAGTGTGTTGAGTTGATGTTCCCAAGTAAACCATAAAAAGTCTCCAATATATGACATCAGTGGTTAGGGTTAGGATGGATGTAAACAGTCTCCAGTATATGACATCATTGGTTAGGGTTAGGATGGATGTAAACAGTCTCCAGTATATGACATCAGTGGTTAGGGTTAGGATGGATGTAAACAGTCTCCGGTATATGACATCAGTGGTTAGGGTTAGGATGGATGTAAACAGTCTCCAGTATATGACATCAGTGGTTAGGGTTAGGATGGATGTAAACAGTCTCCAGTATATGACATCAGTGGTTAGGGTTAGGATGGATGTAAACAGTCTCCAGTATATGACATCAGTGGTTAGGGTTAGGATGGATGTAAACAGTCTCCAGTATATGACATCAGTGGTTAGAGTTAGGATGGATGTAAACAGTCTCCAGTATATGACATCAGTGGTTAGGGTTAGGATGGATGTAAACAGTCTCCAGTATATGACATCAGTGGTTAGGGTTAGGATGGATGTAAACAGTCTCCAGTATATGACATCAGTGGTTAGAGTTAGGATGGATGTAAACAGTTTCCAGTATATGACATCAGTGGTTAGGGTTAGGATGGATGTAAACAGTCTCCAGTATATGACATCAGTGGTTAGAGTTAGGATGGATGTAAACAGTCTCCGGTATATGACCTCAGCGATGCTACTACCTTAAACACAGCTTCTGTCTGTTCCTGGTCGACTGAGGGGCTGTCCCAGATACCTGCACACATCACACAGGGCCGTTACCAAACACTCTAGGGTTGTTGGAGAAGGCGTGTATCCGTCTGTACCACAAAAAGCAGTTCTCACGTTGTGTGTGAGGGGTGCAGGAAGAGGCCTGTGGGAGGAGATGAAAGGAGGAGGTGATCTGCTCGGCTGTGGCTGAGGAGGAGGAGGAGCAGTAGGAGATCTGCTCCGCCGTGGTGGCTTCTTCCTGCTTGATGGTGCAGTAGGGGGGAAGACTCTCCCTGGCCCTGGCCTGGAAGGACCCCGAGCTGCCGTCCTCCTGCAGCCCTCTGGAGCTGCAGAACACGTCTGGGGAGAGAGCGTGGAGGGAGTTGCAGAAGGCCAGAAACATCCTAGCTGTTTTTACACGGCTGTCAGCACACAGCTGTGGACAGGAGAGAGGCTTGGTGGCTGACCTGGGAACCTGTCCAGGGGAACACAGGAGCTGCTTTGGGGGTCTGGCCTGAGTTTCACAGCTGCCTCCCATCCCTGGGCACCCAGAGAGAGACCAGAAGAGAGACCTGTGGAAGACACATCGAGGTGAACATACAGGATACAGATAGAGATAATCAAAGAGACCAGCAGAGAGACAAACAAGGGCAGGGCAAGGGTTAGGGTTAGGCATGAAGATCTACAGAGAAAAATCCACCATGGAAACCAGCGTGTGGCACCCTGCACCCACAGCCCCTCCCTTCTTGGTGAGCCCTTAACCCCTGACTCCTAAGCCCTGCCCCTTAGATCCTCGAATCCCTTCCGCTGACCTCTCCTCCGCCGGCCCGTGGCCCTGGGGGGAAGCAGCGCGTACACCCTGGAGGCCAGACTGCCCTTCTTCAGGCTCTGCTCGCGGAGTTCCCTCACGTCCGGCAGGGAGTTCAGGGCACAGCGGAAGTTTGCCTTCCAGGTCTTGGGGTCTGGCTTGTCCCTGCCCGGTATATACTTGCCTGCACACACACACAGACATGCACACACACACATAGACACACACATACACGCACAGCAGAGCACATCCATTAAGATCTATCTATGCGCCAGCCTGCCTGCTAAGACACGTACGAACACACATACACTCATGTACAAGCATGCATGCACACAAACACCCACACACATACATATACAGACTACCCAATCACACACACTCCTGGTCACCTGCCAAGACCTACAGATCCGACCAGACCTGTGTGCCTGCTCTTGCGGCTGTGCGGGTTCTTCAGAACACTAAATCATGAGGTGTGTGAGAGGAGAATGTGAATGCTGGCAAAGAATCTTACAGCCACCGCAGCTTAGACACCACAGTACAGCAGCTGAAACAGTGGCCCAGTCTCATACCCTAGGCCAGGGGTCGGCAAGTAACTTGGGCCACGGGCCAGTATTTTTCCTCGCCACTAGACGGCGGGCCAGAGTCTGGGTTACTGCCTATTTAGACGCTGCGAAAGGTGCCCTTGCGATACGTGCACTCGCAACAACTAGGCCTATATGGAGAATGGGTATGTCTACTACAAATAGCTAACGATAATAAACCATGTGCATGAGCCCATTGGTGGTCTGTTAACGAACTGTATCAACATGGTCGTCACTGTCATCCCAACGTGGTGGGTCGTCATCGTTGGTGCACATAAATACTGTCATCAAGTGAGAATAGGATTACTAGGACCTAGTCAAGGTTTTAATGTGAGGTGAAATCGGAACTTCACATTAATGCGAGCAAAAATTTAATTTTTTACCTGGCTTTTTCAGTTCCTCCTGGGATCTTATCCCTTCCATTTTATTTTTTTCGCTTCAGCTTAATCTAGCTAACTCCCTCCACAACAATAAATTATGGTTTGTGTTTGAGAAACATGCGCGACAACTGAACTGCACTTTTTAATGCACGGTCTGATCATGCGCTTAATTAGATTAAAACATAATGTAGCCTATTAGCTTACTTTTCAGTCACACAGTAACTTAACAAACTTAAGGCATATCCTGTTATTCGGTGTGTGAAAAAAACAAAGAGAAAGCAGGCGATCTTCTGGCCCAATTTATAAGCGGGCAAAGCGGCCCACCGTGAATTCTCCCTATTCTCCCGATGGCCATTCCGGGCCTGAAACTATAAATTAATAAGCAATGTCGTGGGGGGTGCTATCGGGGTGCTTTGGTCTTTCTTGGGGGTGCTGAAGCACCTGCTAGCCCCTTCCTAGCGCTGCCATAGAGAGCGCTGCCCATGATTACTAACCATAACTGTGCTTTCACCTCAGGCGATCTGTCAGCCGTGAGGTGTAGCGATCATATGGTAGCGATGACATGGCGAAAAAATACTTCAGAAAAGTCAATAAGTGTATTCGACTTCATGCAGCGACGGCAGCGCCGACAGCCGGCTGCCTTGAAGCTGAGAATGCCATTGGTTACTTCAAGTCAACCGGGCTGCAGGCGACGCCGGCGCTGCATGAAGTCGACAACATCTAATGACACCATACCCAGTTTCCGGTTTCAAAATAAAAGTCGACGGGGAAAAAAACGTTATAAAAAATATATAATTGGAAATATTTTGACGGGCCAAATAAAATCGCTGGCGGGCCACAATTGGCCCGCGGGCCGCCTGTTGCCGACCCCTGCCCTAGGCATTACCAGAATTAGATTTTTTATCCCCTCTGCAAAAATGATCTGGATATGTGATTAATTATTGCCAATGTAGCCAATTCCATTGATCACTGCATAAAGAACAGCCAATCACTGCCATTACAGGTTAACTACTAGCCAATCACAAATACCACAGGTTCACCAGTACTGTCCGATTACAAGTGTGAAAGGGGAGTTAACACTTTAGCCGTTAGTTCAGCTGGTGCTGTTGCTTGTGTACTGTGATGTTTAGATAACTACAGCCCCCAGACAGGAGATGAATTACAGTGTGATGCTATGGGTATCTGTTCCTGAATGTGACCTTTGGTATGGCTTCAGTAATGATATCAGGTGCCACGACCTGTCCTTAGGGTAAACTGATACACATCCTGCCACAGCAGCAAGCTTCAGGAAAATGATAAATGTCGTAGAGAGGCAACGAACTGTAGGACATTCAGCAGGTCATGAAAGAGGGAGAGGGAAATAAAGGATGAGAGAAAAATAGAGGGAGAGAGAGAGAGGGAAAGTTAGAGGAAAGTAGAGAGAGAGAGAGAGAGACTGAGGGAGAAACAGAGTAGAGAAAGATAGAGTAGCGCGGAAACGATACAGTTAGGGCTTGTGTGTGTGTGTGTGTGTGTGTGTGTGTGTGTGTGAGAGAATCTGCCTGGTCTGCTACCTGTGTACATAGCCCAGCTCCTGAACAGAGAGGCGTCCCTGTCAATGCTCCAGCCGTGACGAGCTGCATGCTTCCATGGAATCTGGAACACCCCTGCTGACTGAGAACCAAGAGACAATTGACGAGATGAAATAGGACAAGAAAAGTATTGCGCTTCGATGTTCCACATGCACAGACATGTCTCAAATTAACACAAATTTAACTTCCTGTTTGGAAACAAATACTAACGGTTGTGATGTTTACTGTGTCGTTTTCACACAATATATCTAATCATGTATGGAACTTTTTGTCTGGATCTAAAAAGCCTGCTTGTAATAATAATAATAACAATAAACCCACTATAAATTACATTATCTTAATGCAGTGTAACTACTTCAGCATAATAATGCATCTAAAATGGGGGTCAGGTTGCTGATCGATTAGGGAGTCGGGCTATTAATCAGAAGATTGTTGGTTCGATTCCCGACCGTGCCAAATTACGTTGTGTCCTTGGGCAAGGCACTTCACCCTACTTGCCTCAGGGACAATGTCCCTGTACTCACTGTAAGTCGCTCTGGATAAGAGCGTCTGCTAAATGACTAATTGTAAATGTAAAATACAAACGTGAGCAAGTTCAGCAATTGCTATCAAATCAACAGCCCCGTGCAATTTAGCAAGCAGGTGGAGAATACAAACAACGAAAATCACCAGTTAACTTAATTTAAATTTGCAAGAACTATAGACTAATACAATAACAGGCTTAAATGAACCGACAGCATAAGTTATACGACTTACAGTTCTAAAGGACGCACAGTGGGGCGCGTGCCCGCTCGTGATGTGAAGCGTGTGTCCGTGCTATTCTGCTATTCCTACTAACAATCACAGCTGATAGACGGCCTTTTGTACAGTCCTATTTCTGATACCGCCACGCCAACATCAACATAGCGGAAACACTGAATCTTTGTCATTGTCATTCTGTAATATTCATATGTTTTCGTTATTTAGCAGGCACTTTTATCCAAAGCGACATACAAATAATGCATATGCAGTATTTTGGTGGTCAAAGTCAAGGAACGGTCTGTTTTTACCAGGCACAGAGCAAAGTAACCACATGTCAGCTACCAGACACAGTGAACAATAATAGTAAGTGAAGGGGTTGTGCTTCCTACCTGGTCTAGCCAGGACACCCCTGGGTATCTCCCAGATTGGATCTGCTGTTCCAGCCACGGTCGCAGACGCAGCCTGCCTTGAACAGAGGCAGGGGGACGCATGCTGTTCTTCAGCCTCTTACCTGTCCAGACAGCTCACCTGTCCAGACAGCTCACCTGTCCACTAACCACACCTGTCTGCTTATCACACCTGTCCACTAACCGCACCTGTCCACTAACCACACCTGTCTACTTATCACACCTGTCCACTAACCGCACCTGTCCACTAACCACACCTGTCTACTTATCACACCTGTCCACTACCCACACCTGTCCACTAACCACACCTGTCCAGACCTCACACCTGTCAGCCACTTCAATGTCCTTAAGGCTGCTTCAGTCCAGGTAGGCCTCTGGCTCCAGGTTACTGCACAATATTTTAATCCATGTATCCCCTTGAACAGTTTGACTCTCAGTGCTTCCAAACCAGCGCTGCTCTGAAAAGAACCCTTCTAACTTCTTAGTGTGGAGGAGTTTCCAAGGAACTCAGGTGTGCTCTAAGCCCCGCCCTCCACTGCCAGCACAAAACATTGGTGTCTGTACTTCCGTTTATAAGGAAGGTTCTGCCAAGGTAGGAAGGGATGTCTTTCTTAGGAAGGGAAAGCTTTGTAGCATCTCAAGGTATTACAGGAGTCTAAATCTGCATTCCAATCTTCCACCTTCCAGCTAAATAGTGAAGGAGGGGTGGAATATCATCCCAAACAAAAAAAAACAATCTGATGGAACTAGGCTAGTTTAATAATTTAATTATCGCCATTTTTATTTTTTATATTAAGATTTTTTTTTCGAAAGATGGGAAATGAGTAGCCTACTACCCTACCGACAAGACAACATGAACAAAACGGCTAATTATTTACGTAGCCTACATTTTAATCAATAATTGAATCTATTTACTGCTGATGTACTTGTTTCAATAGAAAGTTCTACAATGACTGGTAGGCTACAGTTGGTTTACAAATGTGGTATTGTAAGTGCCTGAAGGCTGACGGTCACAGAGCACGGTCGAGTGGTTTAAGCACTGTCACCTTTCCTGCCGACTAGGATAAGCGGCGCGTGGAAGGAGGATGAAGGAGAAGAATTATGAACAATTTCAAACTAGTTACTTACTAAGTATTAAAACTTTTGTTTAGCTGTTTGCTATTACACTTCTCACGTAACGTAAACTTTGCCTGCTTTGAGTCTGAAAAGGCTGGTCCATTTTTATGGCGGACCATTACAAGCCCGAATTTAAACATCGACGGCCCGTGTGAGGCGCTGTTTGACGAACACTATTCGTTCAGTGAAGGCATGGTTATTTTCAAACAACGACACATCAAGTCAAACACAAATCGACCTTTACGTTAACCTGTAGGTTAACTATAGGCTACACATTGTCAAGTTAATGTAGCCTACAACGCGTGTCTGATATTTGAGGTTTATTTCCCTTGTCTTCTTGCAGCTTTGGGTTCTCATGGATAAATGGAGAACTATCACCACCTATTGGTGTGATGTGGAGTTGATGATGTTCGACAGATGGTCCCATATCAAATATATAGGCTAGAGCTAGCTACCCCCATACACAATCTTTGATCATATCGAAAAACTAAAACAAAGAGGTTAGACAGCCATTCACAGCCAATTGTTATATGGTCTAGTAAAGTAGGCAATGCAAAACATGATAAAGATCATGCTGTATCATTTATGATTAATATATTTCCCTTACCAGTGCCAATAGAAACAAATATGTAGGTAGGCTAATTAGGAACGCTTAAGCACTTTCTATCACTTGTGATAGAAAAGTAGGCTAGATTATGGTAGATTGTGGTTCAAAGCAATCATTCTTGTTCCAGTAGCCTGTTTAATTCTAAACTTTTTAATTGTATTACATTTTATTGTGTCGTATTTTTATATAGATCTGGCCATAGGCCTAATACATTGGTATTAAATAGCTCAAATGTATACGAAAATAACCCACAGAGTGCAACAGTTTGAACGAACAGTGGGGGAGCGATGTGTCGCTTACAGTGGAACACAATGAAAGGGAGGAGCAGTCAGGAATGGTGACGTCGGATTGGAATGAGGGAGTTGAATGTTCCGGGTCAGAAACTGGACGGGAGGAAATTAACTCTAGGACCAGGATAACAATAAACGAATTGAAAACCACCGGAATCAGAAATGGGACTTTTTTTCGACACACGATTGTGAGAACTGCTCAACATTCCAGTGGTAACCTGATCAAAGAGACTACCGCAAAATCTGAAAAACCTAACAACAAAGTCACAAACTGAGACTGACAGACGATTATTCCATGCTAATGCTCAACGCTATTTATTTACGGACGGGGAGGTGGTTTGGATGTTAACTTGTCGCAATTCGTTCGGAAAGGAAGCTTGTATTGAGAAAGCCAAATAGTTGCTATAGTGCATGCAGTAAACTGTTGCGCTCGGTCTTACGTTTTATAGGCGTCTTTACGAGATACTTTAATAGCAGATTTTGCATCACCCCGTGATGTTTCATTGCATCCCACTCTGGCGGTGCAACCGTCATGTAGAAATGGTCGATAAACGACACTGTTCTCTTCTCTACGTCCCCGATGAGATTTATCGCTATGGACGGAGTTTGGAGGAGCTTTTACTGGACGCCAACCAACTCCGTGATTTGCCCAAGGTAAGCGACGAACGGTTAGCTAGCTTGGCTACCTAGCACAATTAGGTAAACTGGAGCGATTCGAGAAGTTCAATGATTAACTTAACATTTTATCGTTACGACACATGCTGTAAACCCCCATCAAATATAATGTCGGTATATTCAAGGTGTATACATGTTGCATCTCGTGGGAACAGTTCGCTGATCCGCCGTCCACTGCACGCAAGTTGTAGTTCTAAGATTTCCAAGTTTAGACTTGGGGCTTGGCACAGCTTTTTATATTACTTATTACAATTACTTTTAAGTTATAGGCTTCTAAGTGGGTATTCACGTTTTCAGACGAGCGTAAATACGGGCCGTCGTTTAACATTCCCTCATGTCCGCCGGTGCACCGGCTGACAGCTGATAACTCAAGTCTCAACGGAGGCTCCAATTTGTCTTAGTGCCCCGTTGTCAAACGAGGAGTCATAACTCCAATATGAGATGTTTTCTGTTCAGTTTTTGGTGATTAGCCTAAGTATGTGAAATCATAGGTTGAATCGAGTATGCAGATTTACATTTATTCATTTCAGATCCGCGTTTACCTGACTGGGTCGCACTCCTAGGAATCAGCTTTTCAGCTATTAACTCCTGTCACATCAGCTATTATTGATACATTTACATTGAGTCATTTAGCAGACGCTCTTATCCAGAGCGACTTACAGTAAGTAGGCCTACAGGGACAGTCTTCCCGAGGCAAGTAGGGTGAAGTGCCTTGCCCAAGGACACAACGTCATTTTGCAGGGCCAGGAATCGAACCAACAACCTTCTGATTAATAGCCAGACTCCCTAACCACAAAATCATCTGACCCCCTAATAAACTGATAACAAACTTCCCTTGCGCAATTTAATGATTCACCCCTAAATTGAAAGAAGTTTACGATGATTTGATCCCAAAACAATGAGAAATACAAGGAATACTCTCAGATCTCTAAGAGAAAACAGAAGAGCCATAGGCTGCATCTTAATTCTGAATATAAAGTTGCCCAATGGTAAAACCTGACATGTCTTGCTGGGTGCACAGCCAAAACAAACGATAACATTGTCCAAGTTCTTATTTATCAGCAGGAAACACACCTTTTATATTCCTCTCGGTCATCCCTTTTTCAGTATAGTGGTGTTGTGTGAGAAGGGAGTGTCACTGAGCACGCTGTTCCCCTGGACCGTACTAACCCAGGTGTCAAACCACCCAGCGCTCAGAGACACAGGACCTGCTATGGCATGCACAGACACAGCACAGTCATCCCCGCTCCGTGTGGTTGTTGAAGCGAGGAGAAGGGGGGGATCTCAAGCGTGGCAGGATGAGATTCAGCTCGTCAAGACCAACTCCTGTTTGTGGTGCTCCCTGCCTTGTCGCTAATGCTATCTGAACAAGCGGAGTGAAAGCAGTATCTGTCACACAGTCAGTATTCTCGATTACTGTTGATTCACGCTTGTAGTGGCCCTATCACATGCAGTCGCATTTGTTATGTAACACAAGACTAAATTGACTAGGCTTTCGTTAAATGGCAGTGAATTGTATTCTAAAGATGACTGCCTCTAAGCATTGGGTTGAGCGAAGTATATTATATAAACATACACATGTTCTGGTTGATTTAGAAAATACTTTTCTTGAGTTTCTGTCCTAACCAGTTATCAGTACATGACACGGAAGAAAGGCGCTGCCGAGAATGGTCAATTTGGTCTGAACCCATTTGAGGAGAAAGGAACCTCGGTATAGAATTGTCATTTTCAGTTTTATTGAAAACTTGTAGGAATAGGAATGGGCTCATTTCTGCACCCAACCATATTTCCCCAAGTTTTCACCTGAAGTAGGATAGAATAGGCTCACACACTTGTTTGATCTGAATATTTAGAGATGGCCCTTTTACGATCAAAGCAATTAATCATATCTTGCTCTTACCATCTCCCACATTATCCATGAGATTCAGCTATGGCACTAATAAGCAAGTTTTGTTTAGAGCTCCTTTTTGTTGTGTTACTTTATAATAATTAACTAATTAAATTAAAGACTAACATGTTTTCCAGTTTCATGTAGTTTAAGTGGAAGTGGGTGAACAGGGAAGCAGCCTACCCTGAAAGGTGATTGGGTTGTTGTCCCTGTGTTAGACCCCCCTCTTACATAGTGGTAGCAACCATCAGATGATCGTCTGTTAACAACAGCATTGTCCACACTTCTCTTCCCTTCCACAGTTTGCAACTTTTAAAGAAGTTGTCATGGTAGAGTTCCTCATGAGGCATACAGTCAGCCTCATAGGCTAGGGAAAGCTAAGCTACCCAAGCTCCTTATCAAAGTGTTCCCTCGACTAGAGTACCCCGCCTACCTGTAGCCTGCATACCTTTACCCTAGCCTAGCTTTACCCAGCCTAGCTTTACCCAGCCTAGCTTTACCCAGCCTAGCTTTACCCAGCCTAGTTTTACCCAGCCTAGCTTTACCCAGCCTAGCTTTACCCAGCCTAGTTTTACCCAGCCTAGCTTTACCCAGCCTAGTTTTACCCCGCCTAGTTTTAACCCGCCTAGTTTTAACCAGCCTAGCTTTACCCAGCCTAGCTTTACCCAGCCTAGCTTTACCCAGCCTAGCTTTACCCAGCCTAGTTTTAACCAGCCTAGCTTTACCCAGCCTTGCTTTATCCAGCCTAGCTTTACCCAGCCTAGCTTTACCCAGCCTTGCTTTACCCAGCCTACCTTTACCCTAGCTAGCCTAACATTCCCTCTTTTTTCCTTCTCCTGCCTGAGTCAAAGCAGGCAGAGAGACTGGAGATGGGACCATGTCAAAGGCTCCTGGAATGTTTGACATTCTCCATGGCTGCTCTCCCTTGTTGGTTTACGTGACCTCCAGATGCCCCCTGTTTCTCAGATGCGTAAACTTGGTGTACACCAGGAGTCTGTGTATTTAACCTAATGAATTTCTGCAGCTGTTTGTTTGAACAAGTTGTCCCTGGAGCATTTGTCACCTTGGCTTGGCCTAGTCATGCTGGATCATTGAAAAGATGGCCCACCGGCCTGTCTCTAGTAAGCCAGGCTTTGCAAACAACAAGCACTTGTTGTTCCTTGGTCGGTTGACTTAGATTTCTTGTCGATTTTCCTGAAGCAGACGGTGTCACTGATACCTGGGCTGCTTTGAGAAACTCCCAGAAAGCTGTGCAGCTATCAGCCTACAGGTTTACAGATGCTCTCAGGAAGCACCACTGACCAGGCTGGGAGCGGCTGGGCGAGTCTGCCGAATCTTGAAGCCTTTAGTTTCCGCTGTCGCTTTCCTCTCTTAAAACCTGACGAGCAAGGCTGACACAACCTCTGCCCAGGCCGGTGTCACAAGCCTAGTCCAGACCCGAGGAGCAGGGTCTGCCTGCGTCGCTTACAGAAGCCTAAACCTCAGAGGAGCTAATGGCCATGTCAAATATTGACTTAGGCTTTACCGAGGCGGAGTGGTGACAGCAGACTGTAGCCTGTAACTCGGTGTGAGAGGAGCCTGGGGCCAGCATGCAGGCCAGGCCAGGGGAGGGGTGCTGGTGTGTGGTGAGGTGGCTGCGAGGGGAACCAGTTTGCTGTTAGCCTGCAGGCGTTTCGTCATCGTCGGTTGAAAACCTGCTGTGTCGGGACGTCAACCAAGCGGGTGATTCGTGTTTTTGGTCTGAAACAGTGGTTTTGGTCTGAAACAGTGGTTAAGAGTGAGTTGAGACCGCAGGGCACATTTTCTTCTGAGCTTCTGTCAAGGTTTTTGACTCAATGACTATATCTTGTACGTCTGTATGACTGAATAGGTGAACACATAGCCCTTGGTCAGTAGCATTCAGCAACTGAAATCTAATCATTCAGACCTGACAAAGTTCACAAACAAATGACCAAGACGAGCATGAAACCTAATGCATGCTAGTATCGTGCATACTCCCCCCCCCCCCATCCAGGTACTCTTGTTGGGGTGTGCCCTAGGCGCCTGTCCCCCTCTCCAGCTTCCAGTAAACTTGTTGTGATCTTATTGTGATCTTGTTGTGATCTTGCATGAGAATGACATGGCTAGCAGGGTTGAAACAGAACCAGAAACGTAGCATTTCTGAACTGCCAATCACATACCCTTTAAACAGGATACTAGACACATCTTGTAGCAATAGCTCATATAGGTTAGGATTGATTTATTACAAGTTTAGATGATTTATAGGCTGCTAGGAAACTGTCAGGAGGAGCTGGACCAAATCATTCAAATGGAACTTGTTACAAATGGTAAATAAACCTTGAACTTGAAACCCCCATCTAGGCTGTAGGGCTAGCTTTTAGCTCAGCGCTAAGGGTTGGGGATTAACCTAACCTACTAGTGATCGGTGCTGGGTTAGCCTTGGAATGCCTACGTCCCTAGATGTTACGTAATGATCAGTGTCCTAATGATTGGCAAATCTGTATTGAGACGTTATGCAGGGCACAGTGCTAGCAGAGCCTGGAGCCCAGAGCATGTCCACCTCTGATCTACTGTGTGGGAGACCTGGCTGTCGGGGACGGATATAGGTGCTGATGTGTTGGGGCTTGCTGTCCGCTTTCATCAATAGGGAAAATCACTGTATCGATCTGTTATGCTAGCAGCTCTTGCTAAATGGGCACTGGCACATACCGGGCTGAGCATAGAAGTAGGCTAAGCTAGGCTACATAGCTGAGGCAGAGAGAGAGAGAGAGGGATCATGCAGAGGGCTGCACAAGCCTTCATGATCCCTAGCTGACTCGACCTTTGGCCCCTGCCGTTGCTGTCGATGCTGACTTGGCTCTCCATTTAATTGGCTGGTGTTCTGTTAGCTTCCAAATCACCACTCGCTGTGTAGGTCTCGAGGCTGTTGGTGATGCGCAGCGCCTGGCTCACGTTTTGGCAAGGCTAGAACAGGAGCGTTCAAGCGGGCCGGAGGGTTGATGCGAAGGTTGTTCTGCTCATTTCCTGTGGCTCCCCGTATCCATCTGAAAGTCTTCCTGAGGTGGGGTAGCTGGTTTCTGTGAGCCTGGGACTGCCAGGACGAGGCCTCACCAAGACAATTAGGCCATGCAGAGGCTGGAGAACAGTTCATTACGTCAGGATGATCGGGGACTGACCAATCATTGCCATGCCACTGACCACTCTCAATGACTATACTTTGCTCTGGTCCACCACTAACTCTGCTAACCTTTCAAATGTTCTTCTTACTTTGTGTGTGAATCAGGACAAATTCCAATGTTTCTTCAGAAGTTGCCCTCCTCTGTGTGTAACGTCCCTGTCTGGGTGTAAACCCGGGTTTCTCTTCAGCCTTTCTTCCAGCTGGTGAAGCTAAGAAAACTGGGACTGAGTGACAACGAGATCCAGCGCCTTCCCCCAGAGATCGCCAACTTCATGCAGCTCGTCGAGCTGGATGTTTCCCGCAATGGTGAGACAAGTTTTACTTTCTCACTCTCACTCACTCACAAAAATAGCACTTTCATACCAGGAGGCAACACAATGTGCTTCACAGAGAGGAAGAAGGGGGTCGGACACACACACACTCACACTCACTCAGACCCACTGAAAGTCCCAACACAATGCGTTGGCAGTTGTGTCTCTGTCCACGTTAGGCTGACATGAGACAACAGGATCCTGGGCTGTTGAGACACGACTCAGGGCCTGGTCCTGCTCCGCTGGGCGGGGATCTGCTGCGCTGGCACGGTGCCTCACATGGTGCCTCACACAGGGTGCCTCACATGGTGCCTCACACACAGTGCCTCACACACAGTGCCTCACATAGTGCCTCACACACAGTGCCTCACACAGGGTGCCTGACATAGTGCCTCACACACAGTGCCTCACACACCGTGCCTCACATAGTACCACACACACAGTGCCTCACACAGGGTGCCTCACATAGTGCCTCACACACAGTGCCTCACACAGTGCCTCACACAGTGCCTCACACAGGGTGCCTCACACAGGGTGCCTCACACACAGTGCCTCACACAGGGTGCCTCACACAGGGTGCCTCACACAGGGTGCCTCACACACAGTGCCTCACACAGAGTGCCTCACACAGAGTGCCTCACACAGAGTGCCTCACACACCGTGCCTCACACACCGTGCCTCACACACTGTGCCTCACACAGGTTGCCTCACATAGTGCCTCACACACAGTGCCTCACACAGGGTGCCTCACATAGTGCCTCACACAAGGTGCCTCACACAGTGCCTCACACGCCGTGCCTCACACAGGGTGCCTCACACACAGTGCCTCACACAGGGTGCCTCACATAGTGCCTCACACACCGTGCCTCACACGCCGTGCCTCATACAGGGTGCCTCACATAGTGCCTCACACACAGTGCCTCACACAGGGTGCCTCACATAGTGCCTCACACACGGTGCCTCACACACGGTGCCTCACACACGGTGCCTCACAAGCCGTGCCTCACATGCCCTGCCTCACACGCCGTGCCTCACACGCCCCGCCTCCTGCCCAAGCCACAGTGGTAGAGTTCAGCCCACACATCTTGGCCAGGGAGGCTCCACTGTTGAGGGTAGTGCCCTGCACGACCTAGCCTGCTTGTTATAGAACTGCACACACCCACAGACACCCCCTATAACACACACACACTCGCACACACCCACAGACACCCCCTATAACACACACACACTCACACACACTGACCCCCATAACACAAACATGCGCACACACACCCACAGTCCCCCCCTTCACACACACACATGCACACACAGACCCTCTTTCTCACACACTCTCACACACACACACACAGACCCCCCTTTACACACCCACAGACCCCTAACACACACACAGACCCCCCTTCGCACACACATGCACACACACACAGACCCACGCACACAAAGGGGTTATGTTTTATTGAGGTTAAGTGTTTACCGTCTGGGTCTGTAAAATGTATTGGAAGAATGTTGTACGCTGGCTGGCAGCGGAATGGTAGAAATGTGCCTGCCATTCCTGTTTAGATAGTTTCAGCCAGCCTGTTTAGGACCTGTCTTCCTTTGAGAATCTCTATTGACATGTACTGTCTCATGGTTGAGTCCGGCAAGCCTCGTCTGTGTGTAGTGTGTGAGCCCTACCCAGGTCATGCTGAGTCTGTGTGTAGTGTGCGAGCCCTCTCCAGGTCATGTTGAGTCTGTAGTGTAGTGTGTGAGCCCTCTCCAGGTCATGCCGAGTCTGTGTGTAGTGTGTGAGCCCTACCCAGGTCATGCTGAGTCTGTGTGTAGTGTGTGAGCCCTACCCAGGTCATGCTGAGTCTGTGTGTAGTGTGTGAGCCCTACCCAGGTTATGCTGAGTCTGTGTGTAATGTGTGAGCCCTACCCAGGTCATGCTGAGTCTGTGTGTAGTGTGTGAGCCCTACCCAGGTCATGCTGAGTCTGTGTGTAGTGTGTGAGCCCTCTCCAGGTCATGCTGAGTCTGTGTGTAGTGTGTGAGCCCTCTCCAGGTCATGCTGAGTCTTTGTGTAGTGTGTGAGACCTCTCCAGGTCATGTTGAGTCTGTAGTGTATTGTGTGAGCCCTACCCAGGTCATGCTGAGTCTTTGTGTAGTGTGTGAGCCCTACACAGGTCATGTTGAGTCTGTGTGTAGTGTGTGAGCCTTACCCAGGTCATGCTGAGTCTGTGTGTAGTGTCTGAGCCCTACCCAGGTCATGCTGAGTCTGTGTGTAGTGTCTGAGCCCTCTCCAGGTCGTGCTGAGTCTGTGTGTAGTGTCTGAGCCCTACCCAGGTCATGCTGAGTCTGTGTGTAGTGTGTGAGCCTTACCCAGGTCATGCTGAATCTGTGTGTAGTGTGTGAGCCCTCTCCAGGTCATATTGAGTCTGTGTGTAGTGTCTAAGCCGTACCCTGGTCGTGCTGAGTCTGTGTGTAGTGTCTGAGCCCTACTCAGGTCATGTTGAGTCTGTGTGTAGTGTCTGAGCCCTACCCAGGTCATGTTGAGTCTGTGTGTAGTGTCTGAGCCCTGCCCAGGTCGTGCTGAGTCTGTGTGTAGTGTCTGAGCCCTACTCAGGTCATGTTGAGTCTGTGTGTAGTGTCTGAGCCCTACTCAGGTCATGTTGAGTCTGTGTGTAGTGTCTGAGCCCTACCCAGGTCATGTTGAGTCTGTGTGTAGTGTCTGAGCCCTGCCCAGGTCGAGCTGAGTCTGTGTGTAGTGTCTGAGCCCTACTCAGGTCATGTTGAGTCTGTGTGTACAGTGTTTCCCACAGAATAGAAATCTAGTTGTGGCGGGGAGGGGGGTGGGGGTTGTCAGACCGGGGGGGGTGGGGGGGGGAGTCGTAATAATTCCTTCGTTAATAATTCGTTACACAGTTAATTTGTTAATAATTTGTTACATTAAATATTAATCCTAAATGATTCACACCTTCACAAAATTAACAACAACTAATATATCATTTCTGCATTATCCATGTAGCCACGCTAGTGCTAAACAACTATTTAACTGGTCGGCTCCAGGACACCGGGTAAGTAGCTAGGTTAGCTCCTGAGACTTCTCACCTAAAGAAAGAAGGGGGACCTTCGAGTAAGGTACCTAGCGAAAAGTAGCCTCAACTTTCCTCGACTTTTAGCTACGGCACTAATGCTGAAAGCTCGCTGATATAGCTGTCGGTCTTACTAGAACGGCGTATGTATGCATTGTTGCTAACGTGTGCTAACATTGTGACTGTGCATATGTGAGAAAGACGCATGAGTGACAGAGAGACGGAGGGAGGGCAGGGGAAAGGAAATGCAGCTGAACGAATACGCTGCGTGTTTTAACTTAAATAGCGATACAAAAAAATGTTTCATGAAACGCAATATGTGGAGGCCGGTGTTGATTCTGTGGCGCACCGCCACAAATTAGTCTATGTGTGGGAAACACTGGTGTAGTGTCTGAGCCCTACCCAGGTCGTGCTGAGTCTTTGTGTAGTCCTGATGTGTTTTCTGTCTCTCTTAGACATCATGGAGATCCCAGACACCATCTCCTACTGCAAGGCCCTGCAGGTGGCAGACTTCAGCGGAAACCCCCTCACCAGGTACGGTCACATGACAGGGGGACAGGGGCTATTGCTTGCTCGCTCAAATAGGAGAGATGGATGGAGAACTATTTTCAAAACAAGCTTTTTTGGGGAGTTTGGTTTCATTATTCCTATGTCCTTTGGTGTTTTGAAGCTCATCTCTCACACACACACACACACACACACAAAGGTGTGGACTGATATACCAATATAAATGGAATGTGTTTTAATAATAACACTATAGAACAATATACCACAATCTACAAGGCTGTTCTGGCTGCATAACAATGAAAACATATCTCTGTAATTGCATGGGAATTTGGGTGTGTGTGACACACAGCACCACATGGTGTTGCGTAGGACTGGCTCACGTGTGTGACAGAATATTTCTGTCCAGCTTTAAATTCAGCCTAGATGCAGCATGCCTACTGTAATGGGGGCAAATGGGGGGGGGGACAAATCAGTTTGTACACGCACACACACACACATAGGTCCAAAAGTGTCCTCTTTCTGTATTTATGTCTGTATCACTGTCTCTCTTTTTTTGTGCTCTATATATATCACTCTCACTGTCTCCTCCCTCACTCACTCACTCACTCTTTCAAACACAAATGTAGGCTTAGGTGAAAGTGAGTCTGAAACCGTTTGGGGAGCAGAACATGTGAAGAGAGAGTGATGCAGTAGGTTTAGTTGGCTCCAGGCAGCCGACAGCCGTTCCCTGGCCGTGCCAGTGTGTGAGCCCTGAGTCTGTTTCCCCAGATTGCCGGAGAGCTTCCCAGAGTTGCGGAACCTCACATGCCTTTCCATCAACGACATCTCTCTGCAAGCCCTTCCTGAGAACATTGGAAAGTAAGTATGTCTCTGTATTCCCTCCTGCAGACGGTCTGGACACTCAAGTTGACCTCCTTCACCTTCCACAGAGTGTGGTGAGGTCCTGGTGTAGAGCGGTTCACTGTTGACCCGGTCAGGCGTTCCCCACAGATCTCTTTGAGGTCCTTACCCCTTGTTGTCGACTCACTCTTATAGACACGCAGCATGTTTAGATGAAGAACGCCGGTATCTGTGTTCTTCTGTTGTTCTCATCGTTCGGAGGGACATGAGCGGGGCAGAGATGGCAGACCAGCGGCCGGAATGCTGGGTCTGCTTCCTGTTCTCTCATCCTCTGAGACATACTTCATTTCCTGTGTAATTTCCTCCTTCTTTCTCTATCTGTCTCTTTGGTGCTCTCTTTCTCTCACTGTCTCCCTCTCTGTCTCCCCCCCTCTTACTCTCTCCCTCTCTTCTTATCTCTTATTCCCCTCCCTACTATTCCCTCCCTCCTCGGCACATTAAAGACCGACCAGGGTGGGAGTGAAAGCTGTGTCGTTCGAACTTGCCGCTCTGTGGTAAATTAGAGATGACTACACATCCTCTCATGAACGGGAAGCTATATTTACCAGACGTGTGTCTGTCCTCCTCTCCTGCCTAACCCTCTCAGTGATAAATGGCTCTAGATTACAGACGGCTCGTAATTCTACGCTCATGACTGTCCATTAAAGTCACAGACGCTGGCTTTCACAGCAGGTCACTAGGAACATGTGGTGATAACTTAGCCAGAGAGATCTTGTCACTATCCACTATTTTTGTTTTTTTACTTACTACGCTGTTAAAGACTAAGTGAGCGAGTCCATTAGGCCTGTCGGTATAGGTTCCATGTCTTTAACCAACCCTGGTACTTCTCCAACCCTGGTACCTCTCCAACCCTGGTACCTCTCCAACCCTGGTACCTCTAACCAACCCTGGTACCTCTAACCAACCCTGGTACCTCTAACCAACCCTGGTACCTCTCCAACCCTGGTACCTCTCCAACCCTGGTACCTCACCTACCCTGGTACCTCACCTACCCTGGTACCTCACCAACCCTGGTACCTCTAACCAACCCTGGTACCTCTCCAACCCTGGTGGTACCTCACCATCCAAACCCAGTATCTGGTATCTCACCAACCCTGCCATCGCAGCAGAAAGCATCCCACAACAGCACCAGTTGCAAACGTTCCTCGTCCATCGACGTGACAGAGGAGGGCTCGTCTGTTATGCAGCAGAGATTGTGTTTAGATTAAAGCTCAGTGGGACTCTACTAATCCCCCTGGTCACTGCTCCTGCTGGGGTCATGTGTTTGTTGTGCTTCTGGGATCCAGCGCATTCACACGGATAGCTGCCTTGTTGCTATAAAAAGACGTTCGACACACGAGGTCACTGAAAGACAGTAACGCAGTTGAAGGATTGGCTGGCTGTGCAGGACCAGAGCCTTCCAGTCTGTGATCCGTCCTGGGACACCACTAGAAGGGGCTTCCACCTGTATCCTATTGGAGCTGCCAGAAGGTGTGTAGGGTGTTTTTACCTGACTCTGCACTTTTTCAAGATAGTAATAGCTAAGTGGATGACTGCTCCGTCTCAACAGGCGCATTTTATAGCACTTCCTGCAGTTGAACCTCGGACTGAAGGTGGCATGCACAGGCATCGTTCAAAGGTCATGGTACAACGGCCTGCTCAACCACTAACTCCCTCCCTCCCATTACCCCCCCCTGCCTTTTCTTTTTCTCTCTCTAATCTTTCCGTCAAGTTATTTTTTTGTACTCTGTAGTCAATTCTTCCAAGCTTCTTGCAGGATGTTGTATCCTACACAGGGTTTAAACGTGGGCTGTGTTTACTGGCGAGATTGTGTCAAGGTTGTGATAAAAGCAGACACTTCTCGCTTCCTGGTCATAGGGCACTGATAGCACGAGGCAGGCTCTGGTTCTGTGGTAGGCTGGCTGAGGTTCCATTGATGCAACTAAATACCAACAAGTTTGTCTTTTGTTTAGCTGACTAAGACATGTCATGTTGTGTCTACAGCCTCACCAACCTGGTGTCTCTGGAACTGAGAGAAAATCTTCTGACATTCCTGCCTGAGTGAGTATTCTCCTGTCTGTCACCTGTCCTGATGTCTGTCTCCTGTCCTGCTGTCTGTCTGGTGTGATGAGTAATTAGAAAATCACACACACACAGTACTCCCTGTGCTCTTGTTACCATACCTGCACACACACACAATACACACACGCTTGCATACACACACAAACCCAAACAACCCTACCTGGACATGCCCACTCAACTGACATCAAAGCGAGTGACTCTCTCTTAAATTGCTCTCTTTCAGTCTCTTTCTCTCTCCCTTTCTCTCCCACTCCCTGTCTTCTATCTCTCCCTCCCTCTTTTGGGATTCTTTCGGGACCTCTCTCTGTCTCTCTCACTTTCTCTTTCTCTCTTTCTCTCTCTCTCTCTGTCTCTCTCTCTCTTTGTCTATCTGCTCCCAAGGGCAGTATGAGCTGGCTACAGATCAGTCACACAGGACATAGGACAGGGTGTCTTCTAAATTGCATGAACAGCGTCAGCGCTTCACTAGAGATTGACTCCAATGTTGGCACAACAAGGCACTCCCCATCTCAGCAGGGACATGTCACCTGCCACTGGAACTGCTGCTGCCAACACACACACACACACACACATCTGGGTGTGAAATCTGTTAGAAGCAAGGGAAGGTGACCAGTCAGTGTGCTTAACCCTTCCGGTGCAACTGTAACTGCTACTGTCACTAACTGTAACTAACTAACTGTAACTGTTACTGCAACTAACTAACTGTTAGTGTATCTCTAACTGTAACTGTGAGTAGTAAAGTCAAACTGTCTTTCTTGGTCCTGCCTCCCAGGTCACTGTCTCAACTCCACAGACTAGAAGAACTGGACCTCGGAAACAATGAACTCTACAATTTGGTAAGTGGACAGGAAATCTCCCCAACAAGATAGCATCACATACAGAGAGAGGGGTCAGGGTCAAGTGTGGAGAGAGAGAGGTCAGGGTCAAGTGTGGAGAGAGAGAGAGAGAGAGAGAGAGAGGGGTCAGGGTCAAGTGTGGAGAGAGAGAGAGAGGGGTCAGGGTCAAGTGTGGAGAGAGAGAGAGGGGTCAGGGTCAAGTGTGGAGAGAGAGAGGTCAGGGTGTGTTCGTCAACAGGATCAATAAAGTTTTTTTAAAAAGAGTATAATTTTTCCCATCTGACAAGTGTGCAGGTGTGGAAAAGATATTTAGGCAAAACAATACTACAACCATTGCTATGTAGTTACATTGTAGTTAATGTAACCTTAATGTAAAGTGATATGTAGTTACTTGGTAGCTAAAGTAACCTTAATGTAAAGTGTTGCTATGTAGTTGCATGGTAGTTAACGTAACCTCAATGTAAAGTGTTGCTACGTAGTTGCATGGTAGTTAACGTAACCTCAATGTAAAGTGTTGCTACGTAGTTGCATGGTAGTTAACGTAACCTCAATGTAAAGTGTTGCTATGTAGTTGCATGGTAGTTAAAGTAACCTCAATGTAAAGTGTTGCTATGTAGTTGCATGGTAGTTAAAGTAACCTCAATGTAAAGTGTCGCTATGTAGTTACATGGTAGTTGACGTAACCTTAATGTAAAGTGTTGCTATATAGTTGCATGGTAGTTAACGTAACCTCAATGTAAAGTGTTGCTATGTAGTCACATGGTAGTTAACGTAACCTTAATGTAAAGTTTTGCTATATAGTTGCATGGTAGTTAACGTAACCTCAATGTAAAGTGTCGCTATGTAGTTACATGGTAGTTAACGTAACCTTAATGTAAAGTTTTGCTATATAGTTGCATGGTAGTTAACGTAACCTCAATGTAAAGTGTCGCTATGTAGTTGCATGGTAGTTAACGTAACCTCAATGTAAAGTGTTGCTATGTAGTCACATGGTAGTTAGGTAGAGTTGAAGCGTCTTGCAGGTTGTGGTGTTGGCAGCTTGTAGTGCTCCTGCAGTAGTGCTGTGTGGTGAGCATGCAGGCTGCCTGGGCGCGTGGCCAGACCTGACACACAGAGAGCTGGACCTCCTCCACAGGGGAAGAACAGCTCCCTCATCCTTGACATTCTTCCACAGCCTCGTGTACTTTTTGTCTCTGTCACCGAGATATCATTCTCTGTCTGTGTGCATTTGTCTCTCGATATATACCTGCCTGTATCTGTCCCACTCTATCTCTCGCTGGATCTCTATATCTCTCACTGTCTCACTGTACGTATATATCAATCTCTCTCTCTTTGTCTGTCTCTCTCTCTCTGTATCTCTGTCTCTCCTTTCTTTCCCCTCCCCTCCTGCCTCCCACATAGCCAGAGACAATTGGAGGACTTGTCAGTCTTAAGGATCTGTGGTTGGATGGGAACCAGTTGGCTGAAATACCTGCAGTAAGCTATTTCTAACATGCTGCTATTTGTCAGTGCTTTGAATATGACTTTAAAGAGTTTTGTTGTGACATTTAAAGGGCAGCTTGTTCTCATGGAATTTGATACCACAGCAAGCGATTGCTTTTAAAGACATGAAGCCTATTAAGTGGATAATGATTCCATCTGTTCATGTATGTTTACACATCTTGCCTCAGTAAATGTTTGTGTGTGTGTGTGTGTTTGTGTATGAGCACCTGTGCGTGTGTCCCTGCCTGTGTGTGTGTGTGTCCCTGCCTGCGTGTGTGTGTGTGCCCTGTTGCGTGTGCGTCCTTCAGGAGATGGGCAGCATGAGGAGTCTGGTGTGTCTGGACGTATCAGAGAACAAGCTGGAGCACCTTCCAGAGGAGCTGGGCTGTCTGCAGGCCCTGTCAGACCTGCTGGTCTCCCAGAACCTCATCGACGCTCTGCCAGAGGGCATCGGTCAGCCCCGAGCTCCTCTCTCTCTCTCTCTCTGTCTCTCTGTCTCTCTGTCTCTCTGTCTCACTGTCGCTCGCTCTCTCGCTCTCTGCATAGTTTTTTTTGTGGTTGCACAAGCACATTTAGTTGTGTATCTAATGCACAATAAAAAAATAAAGTATATTCTATTCTATTTTGTATCTCTCTCTCCTTGTATCTCTCTTTGTATCTCATTCTGTTTCTCCCTGGGTGTCTTTCCCTCTCTTTCTGTCTCTCTCTGTCTGTTTCTCTCCCTGTTTCTCCGTAATGTGCTGGGCAGGGTCTATGTATGAGTGTGACTTGAGGCCTGTGCTCTGCAGGTAAACTGAGGAAGCTGTCCATCCTGAAGGCCGACCAGAACCGCCTGACCCACCTACCCGAGAGCATAGGGAGCTGCGAGAGCCTGACTGAGCTGGTGCTGACAGAGAACCAGATCCAGGTGAGCCTGACTGAGCTGGTCCTGACAGACAACCAGATCCAGAAGAGCCTGACTGAGCTGGTCCTGACAGACAACCAGATCCAGGTGAGCCTGACTGAGCTGGTCCTGACAGAGAACCAGATCCAGGTGAGCCTGACTGAGCTGGTCCTGACAGAGAACCAGATCCAGGTGAGCCTGACTGAGCTGGTCCTGACAGACAACCAGATCCAGGTGAGCCTGACTGAGCTGGTCCTGACAGACAACCAGATCCAGGTGAGCCTGACTGAGCTGGTCCTGACAGAGAACCAGATCCAGGTGAGCCTGACTGAGCTGGTCCTGACAGAGAACCAGATCCAGGTGAGCCTGACTGAGCTGGTCCTGACAGAGAAGGGCTTGGATGGGTTTTGGGGTGTCGAATGCTGGCTTTTCTGTGTGTGAGTGACGAGAGAGCGAGGGTGCGAGAGATGTCTACAGGGGAGATGGACCTCTGGAAAGATATATAAAGTGAGAAATCCCCAAATAGAAGAGCTTCTTTAAATAGTTTAACCTCTGACCACTTAGCTTGTCCTCAGAGCGGCCCTGCTGATTGGCTGAGAGCCTCCTGCTGTGGGATGCTGCTTGTCCTCACCAGCCAATTAGATGTGTTTGTCATCTTCACTGTCTAATCGTGTTAATAAATCAGAGCATCTGGCCTACAGCCATCAGTGTACGAGTGTTCTCTGTGATTATACATGGTGTGTGTGTGTGTGACAGAGTCTGTGTGTATCTCTTATGTACACATGTTCTAGTGTACATGTTTATGTCGTTTTTGAACTGTGTTCTGGTGTCTACGAGTGGGGTCAAAAAAGCCAGTACCGTGGTAACAAGTCGGTACTCAAAACCTACATGAATAAAGAAGTATGATACCGGAATTTATAGCAAGTTGCCTGTCCAGTCATTGCATTTGGTCTGAACTCCATCCACAATGATCATGGTCATATTTATCACAGTTCTGACTACTGAAATGTTAGTACCGTGGCAACACTAGTGTGTACAGTTAATATCTATTTTGTTATTGATTACCGTCAAACCTTAGTGTTCCTAACCTGTAAATAGAAATCAAGAGATATAGATTTAAATATGCATTTCACACTATATTGACTTAATAATCCTAGACCTGGCATCCAGCCAGCCCTGGTCAACTGCCTTCACAACCTCAGTCATCTCAAATGTGTTGTTGTTGATTGACTGACAACTGTACAAATACAGATTTTGATGGTATACTCTAACCATGGGCAGATTGTCAGCATTTGGTATACAGTAACATTCCTCCTCCTCGCCTCTTGTGTTCCAGAACTTGCCGAGGAGTATTGGCAAACTGAAGAGGCTGTCGAACTTCAACTGTGACAGGAACCAGCTGAGCTGGCTCCCCAAAGAGGTAAGCCCCCTGTGACTTGCTGCTGCCTGTCCTGGCCAGGACGCTCTCAAAGAAAAGTCGTAACTAGGTCAGCCCTTCCTGGGTTTTCAAAAAAGGTTTAAAAAAGATGACTTCACGCACATAAGCGGCTGTCCTCCACAATGTTGTCATAGCAACCGGAGAGTTGTGACCATATGGTGAGTGAGGCTCCGCCTCCTCCTACTCACCGTCTGAGACAAACGACACGCTGCCCCACACGCTGCCCGACACGCTGCCCCACACGCTGCCCCACACGCTGCCCCACACGCTGCCCCACACGCTGCCCGACACGCTGCCCCACACGCTGCCCCACACGCTGCCCCACACGCTGTCCCACACGCTGCCCCACACGCTGCCCCACACGCTGCCCCACACGCTGCCCCACACGCTGCCCGACACTGAGGGAACCTGCTGCGATCACCTGCTGCAATCACATGCTACAATCACATGCTAGCAGTTGATATCTTTCGTTATTTCTCTCCTTCTTCTGTACATGCAGTAGCAGTACTTGTGGTAAATGGGTTGTCTGGTGTATGTGGCAGTAGTGTAGCCTAAAAATGAAAGAATCGTTTTGAGAAGCCCCTTCATTTTAAGATGGGACCGTCCCAAAATAAGATTCTGGCTAAGCTATTGGTATTGGGTGAAAACAAGTCAACTGAGATATACATTTACATTACATTTAGTCATTTAGCAGACGCTCTTATCCAGAGCGACTTACAGTAACTACAGGGACATTCCCCCCGAGGCAAGTAGGGTGAAGTGCCTTGCCCAAGGACACAACGTCATTTGGCTCAGCCGGGAATCGAACTGGCGACCTTCAGATTACCAGCCTGATTCCCTCACCATTCAGCCACCTGACTCTCCATATGGTGTTAATAGATCGACCCACTCCTGTTCCCAGCTTACGTGCGGTCCATGGAGGAGACAAACGAGTCTCCTTGAGCTGTGGTCCTCGTGGAAATCCAAAAGAAGCTTTCGGGAGCTTTGAGAGCAAAGTCTGTATATCAATAAACCCCAGCGCTACATGGCCGCTGCGTGCTTTTGTATAGAAACTTTGAACAAATAAGCAACAAACTAAAGAAGTTACTCGACATAGCGTTGCTGGGGAAGCGGAGACCCAGATGTATACAGTGACATCATGACAGGTCTCTCCAGCCCAGGCAAGGGCAAACCGGTTCTTACAAGGTTCATAAGGTGAACAAACGGCAAACTGGCTCCAGTAACAGTCCAGAACCTGAACTAGGTTTGCATTGATCGAAAGGGGTTAGCAGAGGGTTTGTGGTTCGATCCCTTCCTCACCCACCTCAATGTTAGCTTTGAATGAAAAGTCTGTTCGATAGCTTTTTTTTGTTGGTGTGTGTGTGTGTGTGTGTGCGTTAATGCATCCATACTGGTCTGCACGTGTGTGTGGTACAGACAGTACCATGACATCAGCTGCCCAGGCAGGGCCTGCACCAATCACAGCTGTCTCTGCAGGGTTCAGACTCATGGGCTAACAGACCTGCTGTTGTACTGCAGCTGAGCTGGGACTGTTCATGTCTCTGACCTACTCAGAAAGATGAGGGCCACAGTGTGTGTTTGTTTGTGTCCACATTTTGTTCTCAACCTCTTGTCTGTTTAGAGAGTTAGAGACAGATAGGCAGAGAGAGAGAGACAGACAGACAGAAACAGGCAGTGAGATAGTGGGTTAAACAATGACGTGGAAGGGTCTTGTTGCTTGTCCAATGCTGTCCCTACTTCTACCATGCTGTCCCTGCCTCTACCATGCTGTCCCTGCCTCTACCATGCTGTCCCTACTTCTACCATGCTGTCCCTACTTCTACCATGCTGTCCCTACTTCTACCATGCTGTCCCTACTTCTACCATGCTGTCCCTACTTCTACCATGCTGTCCCTGCCTCTACCATGCTGTCCCTGCCTCTACCATGCTGTCCCTGCCTCTACCATGCTGTCCCTGCCTCTACCATGCTGTCCCTGCCTCTACCATGCTGTCCCTGCCTCTACCATGCTGTCCCTCCCTCTATTATGCTGTCCCTGCCTTATCTCTGCCTCTGCCATGAATGGAGCGTCACAGAGTCATGGAATAGCGGTGATGGGAGCCTAACTGATCCAATCCTCCTGTTGGACTAAGGTCCCAGGTGGTCAGGAGATGGGGCCATTGGACTAAGGTCCCAGGTGGTCAGGAGATGGGGCCATGCACTAAGGTCCCAGGTGGTCAGGAGATGGGGCCATTGGACGTCCTTTCAAGGAGAGAAGATGCTTGAGTGTACATCTTGTGTTGAGACCTGGGGAGTCCCACTGGGGACAGTTGCATAAACTTAGTTTAAGACTAGTCTTAGCCTGAGACAGTCTTGAATCGTCAGGTCAGACTATTCTAATTAAGCCTGTCTATTGCATAAACAGTAAGACTGACTTAATTTGAGGAAGAAAAGTTAGCCACTTCTCCCCCCTGGCTAAGGCTTGCGGTAAGGGCTTAGTTGCTACGCCAAGAATCTGTTAGTAGGCTACGACATTATCTTAGCATGATTTATTACAAAAGGAATGAAGTTTGTTAATTGTAACTGCAGATAATGTTGACTGGGTTCTGCTTTTCCTCTAAAATGTACATGACAACATAACTCACTTTATTGATGCTAGCGCCAGCCAGCTGCATTGGAGTTGTTGATAAATGGAACTAGCGTTGGGGTTAAATTTGTCTAAGAAGCTTAAGAATGCATACTCTATTTGCCAATAAGACAACATTTTCAATATTGTATTTCTCCAACAGATATAGGTTTTCAGCAGGTTTAAATGTATCAATCTTTCGAAGTGTCTTATTTTACCCATAATGCAAAGCACAACAGGCTGTTTAAGTCAGTCTTACGTTAGTCACTCAGAGGTAAGATTTTTGCAAAAGGTACATTGAAGTGTCTATGGCAAGTCAGACTTAGTTACATTTAAGACTAGGTCTAATTTTATACAATTGGCTCCAGGCCATCTCATGTTTTACCCAGAAGAAAAGTCTTTTCTGGAAACTATATTTGAGGTTGTTTACTCCAGAAGTCATTCAGTAACTTCCCTGTGTCATGCATTCACACCTACAACTAGGTGGTTGAATTCTTTAAGCATTTAATTTCTTTCTCGAGTGGCTCTGATTCTTTCCTTTTAGAAATCACACTGGTAGTTTACCTCACACATACATAAACACATACACCAGCACACAGACACTTCCTCAGTAGGTGATTCATATTCAACAGTAGTACCAGTTGAACTCATCTTGTATACATAGCTAGCACTCAGGGTCACCCAATGTCCTGTTGACATGAGGACTCCCCCAGCAGGTTGATCCACACAAACACACCTTCAGTCAGACACACACTCTCTGTCTCTCTCTCTGTCTCTCTCTCTGTCTCTCTCTCTGTCTCTCTCTCTCTGTCTCTCTCTCTCTCTCTGTCTCTCTCTCTGTCTCTCTCTCTCTGTCCCCCTCTCTCTGTGCTTCAGTAGGTGGTGCTACAGGCGCTTTGTGTGGAGCAGAACCCCTGCAGTTACTGACACACTCCGAGGTTAATTGTGGCTAATTTTATCCCCGTCTGCCCAGTGTCACAGCCAGTCGATCGGTCTGCCTCCAGGACCGCAGGTCCCCATCTGCCTGCCCCTCCACACCCTGACTTGATGTGTGTGCCTGCTCCTCCCTGTTTCAGATCGGCGGCTGCAGCAGCCTGAACGTGTTCTGTGTGCGGGAGAACAGGCTGACCCGGATCCCTTCTGAGCTGTCCCAGGCTACAGAACTACACGTCTTCGACGTTTCCGGAAACAGGTATTCAAACCCACGCACGCTCCACCTCTGACCTTCACCTACACCCGGTCGACCTCTGACCTCCGCTTCATCTCAGGTGTCACAGCATTGAATTAAGTTGCCGTTCTTCCGGAGTTTGATCTGGAGATGTGGTGGTGCACGACAGTGACCAGGGTAACCTGAATGTTACCATGTGTTGAACTGTCCTGTGACCCTCCAGACTGGCCCACTTGCCCATGTCCCTGACCACCCTGCGCCTGAAGGCCCTTTGGCTGTCAGAGAACCAGTCCCAGCCCCTGCTCACCTTCCAGACCGACGTGGACCCAGAGTCGGGGGAAAAGGTGCTCACCTGCGTGCTGCTGCCCCAGCAGCCCTGCGAGACGGACAACAAAGGTACGCTCCTGGTCACCATTCATCCATCCTCCTCTGTCCATCCATCCTCCTCTGTCCATCCATCCTGCTCTGCCTCTGTTCAACCATCCATCCTCCTCTTCCTCCCCTCCCTCCCTCCCTCCCTCCCTCCCTCCACTTGCTGTCTTTCTTTCTTATCCTCTATATCTCTTTCGTCAACTTTGTATATTCCCAATTCAGTCCAACGGTCAACATCTGGGACCTTTATGTAAGAACAGCAGTGGAGAACATTCTGGAAGCCAGGCAGTGTTCATAGATAATTGGATGAGTGTAGCTCAGTGGGGGAGCACAGGTTCAAAACCCCCCTGTATGCTGCCTTGGATGAATGTGTTCAAAATGAGTACATTCTTAATATTATTAGGGAGAGAAACCGCCCTCAAAGCTTCTTCAAGGACGGTGCCCTGGGCTACGCTCAAACAGAACGTACAAGTATAAATAGATGATGGTTTCTAATCCCCCCACGCCCCTATATAGACTACTCCTCTATCTGGGTTAATCCTCAGGTTAGGTGATGTCACACAACTCGCAGCCTGCCGTTTCCTTGTCAAAATCAACCTCGGGACCCATCACATCAGGACATGTGATGGGGTCACGTGACGGGGTCACATGGTCTGCCTGGGGAAGCGGAGCGGGTGCGCTCGGCACCTCCGATCCATCATCCAATCACATCAATCCACTGGTCCTGCAGGAATCACTGTGTTCCTCTATCCTTTCATCCCTCCATCAGTCCATCCTTTAATGCCACCTATTCCATCACTCCCTCCCTCCTCCTCTCTCCATCCTGCTCATCCCTCCTTCCATTCCTCTCTTTCTTCCCTCCCTCTCTCCCTCCTTCCATTCCTCCCTCCCTCCTTCCATTCTTCCCATCCCTCCCTCCCTCTCTCTGCAGACTCTGTTCCTTGGTTGTGTTCAGAAAAACCTCACTGGATTGGAGGGTTAAAGAGCTTAGATTTGTCTGGCCTGCTGCCATTACAAGCTCTCTGTCTCGCTGTCGCACTTGTCTCTCTCTCTCTCTAGCTGTCTCGCTCACTGTCTCCCCCCTCTCTAGCTCTTGTTCGAGCTCGCTCTCTATTTCTCCTGTTCTCCTCTCTCCTGTTCTATCCCTAGCTGTCTCCCTCTCCTGTTCTCCTCTCTCCTGTTCTCTCCCTAGCTCTCTCCCTCTCCTGCTCTCCTCTCTCCTGTTCTCTCCCTAGCTCTCTCCCTCTCCTGTTCTCTCCCTAGCTCTCTCCCTCTCCTGTTCTCTCCCTAGCTCTCTCCCTCTCCTGTTCTCTCCCTACCTCTCTCCCTCTCCTGTTCTCCTCTCTCCTGTTCTCTCCCTAGCTCTCTCCCTCTCCTGTTCTCTCTCCTGTTCTCTCCCTAGCTCTCTCCCTCTCCTGTTCTCTCCCTAGCTCTCTCCCTCTCCTGTTCTCTCTCCTGTTCTCTCCCTAGCTCTCTCCCTCTCCTGTTCTCTCCCTAGCTCTCTCCCTCTCCTGTTCTCTCTCCTGTTCTCTCCCTAGCTCTCTCCCTCTCCTGTTCTCTCCCTAGCTCTCTCCCTCTCCTGTTCTCTCCCTAGCTCTCTCCCTCTCCTGTTCTCTCCCTAGCTCTCTCCCTCTCCTGTTCTCTCCCTAGCTCTCTCTCTCTCCTGTTCTCTCCCTAGCTCTCTCCCTCTCCTGTTCTCTCCCTAGCTCTCTCCCTCTCCTGTTCTCTCTCCTGTTCTTTCCCTAGCTCTCTCCCTCTCCTGTTCTCTCCCTAGCTCTCTCCTTCTCCTGTTCTCTCTCCTGTTCTCTCCCTAGCTCTCTCCCTCTCCTGTTCTCTCTCCTGTTCTCTCCCTAGCTCTTTTGCTCCTTTTCTTTCTTTCTAGCTCTCATCCTTTCTTACTCTCTCTCTTTCCAACTCGCTCTAGCTCTCTCAGTGTCTAACACTTTCTCTTACTCTGCAACTGTCTCCCTCCCTCTCTCTCCCCCTCTCTCCCTCTCCCTCTCTCTGTCCCTCTCTCTCTCTCAGGCCTGACTCCATTTATCCTTCTGATCCCATGTTTATTGAAACTACACAGGCGTTATCCCCTTTGGGAATCTTCTTCTGTGGTTAACCTCCATCCTCCCCCCCATACCACTTCCTGTCCTCCCGAACCCCACCTCCCAGTTAGAGATGTAGTCATGTAACCTTCCATCCCCAAGGATCAGCAGGGGATCTGAGCCCAGCTCCCAGAGAGAGGCTAAGGAGCGAGGTTATGGGGGGACAGGAGGTAGGGAGGAGGGGTTACGGGGGGACAGGAGGTAGGGAGGAGGGGTTACGGGGGGACAGGAGGTAGGGAGGAGGGGTTACGGGGGGACAGGAGGTAGGGAGGAGGGGTTATGGGGGGACAGGAGGTAGGGAGGAGGGGTTACGGGGGGACAGGAGGTAGGGAGGAGGGGTTACGGGGGGACAGGAGGTAGGGAGGAGGGGTTATGGGGGGACAGGAGGTAGGGAGGAGGGGTTACGGGGGGACAGGAGGTAGGGAGGAGGAGTTACGGGGGGACAGGAGGTAGGGAGGAGGGGAGGAGGGGGGACAGGAGGTAGGGAGGAGGGGTTACGGGGGGACAGGAGGTAGGGAGGAGGGATTACGGCGGGGACAGGAGGTAGGGAGGAGGAGTTACGGGGGGACAGGAGGTAGGGAGGAGGAGTTACGGGGGGACAGGAGGTAGGGAGGAGGGGTTACGGGGGGACAGGAGGTAGGGAGGAGGGGTTACGGGGGGACAGGAGGTAGGGAGGAGGAGTTACGGGGGGACAGGAGGTAGGGAGGAGGGGTTACGGGGGGACAGGAGGTAGGGAGGAGGGGTTACGGGGGAACAGGAGGTAGGGAGGAGGGGTTAAGGGGGGACATGAGGTAGGGAAGAGGGGTTACGGGGTGCCGGGAGGTTACAACAGGGTGTGGGAGGGTGGAGATTGTCTTGCTGTAAGCCTGTGACTAAGCTGGGATTTGAAACTGTGATCAGGCAGTTCAAAGCTCTCATTTACAAGCTCCGGGTCACAGGCCTAGGAGGCCGGGCACCATGCTCAGCAATCATACAGGAAACACGGTCTGTAATCTGGGGAATCTTTCTCTCTCTGTATCACTCTCTGGATCTCTCTCTCACTTGACCTTTTAGGTCAAGTGCTCATTTCATCAAGATGGGTTTTCACTGGGGTTAGTGGTCTGAAGTTGTTTGCAGACGGCTGCTGGAATTAAAGCTTAACAGTCCCAGGATCTGAGGCACCAGCGTGTTCATGTGTTATTTCTGAAGCACTAGCATGTTGGTGTTGATGTGTGGGTGGAGCCTGGAGTCTGAACCTGCTGACTGACAGGCCCACAGCCCCTCCTCTTCCTGTGGGCTGTTCACAGCTGGGCTCTGGCTCTGCTGATCCCCTATGATGGCTCCAGGAGACGGAGAGAGAGGCAGAGGGAGGGAGAGAGAGGCAGAGAGAGGCAGAGAGAGGCAGAGAGAGGCAGAGAGAGGGAGAGAGATGGGCAGAGAGAGAGAGAGAGAGAGAGAGAGAGGAGAGAGAGAGAGAGAGAGAGAGAGAGAGAGAGAGAGAGAGAGAGAGAGAGAGAGAGAGAGAGAGAGAGAGAGAGAGAGAGAGAGAGAGAGAGAGAGAGAGAGAGAGAGAGAGAGAGATGTGGAGAGAGGGGGGCGACTGATGGAATGAGAGAGCGGAGCGAGAGAGAGTAGACTGTGGAGAGAGAGAGAAGGAGACATGAGGAGGGAGGTGGACAGATTGAGACCCACCCCTGTGTGCTGATTGGTTGGCCCCCTGTCGCTATTCCTGTGTCAGGCACGGACACGCTGGCGCGCTGCGGAGCCCTGGAGAGCCTGGTCCACGGCATGGCGGACGACACCTGGGACGAGCACGCCCCCAAGCGCATCAGCGCCATCCACTTCCTTGAGGACGACGAGGAGGAGGACGACGAGAAGGTGAGCGTGTGCAAAGGTTGGGTATCTGTGTGGGTGTGGGGGGGCGGAGGAACCACAGAGTGTGATGTGGCAGGGAGGCGTGTGTGTGTGCTGAGGTTGTTGATGTTGGAAGAGTGTCCAAAGTGTCATGGATGTCACCATCAGCCTGCAGACTAACAAGACAGGCAGGCTCGAGTCTTCACAACAACACCCTCAAGATGACACCTCCATGGTCAGAGATAGCACACAGACCTGTTTGGTCTGTGTACTGAAGTAACTCTCCTCCCCCAATTGGGAACTCCTGTTTTGGAGAACAATGGCCATTATTATTATTATTATCATTAAAGGTACAATTTTCCTTCAGTAAAAACCAAAACAAGGTTTAGTGCACTACAGGCCTCGTCAGCTGACGGGTTGAGTTGGCTGACGGGGCACTCTGAGAGCTGTTTTGCAACACCGACAGCTCAGTGCCAGAGGAATGTACAGTTCTCCTTTTTGGAGCAGCCACTCCTGTTCCAGCCAATCATGTTTTAGCACTCCTGTTCCAGCCAATCATGTTCTAGCACTCCTGTTCCAGCCGAGGCAGGCCTTCCTTCTTGGCTTCTTTGGTGAAACCTGTCAATCAAACACGAGCTGGAGGAAAGCGCAGAAATTGAGACAATATCTGTTTTTTGTTTCTCATATTTGAATGTATTTAATTATGGCATGATGGCATCTATCTTAGCTTTAATATAATAACGTCCTGCTTCTCCCCTCATTAAGAACCCTGTTGAGGAGATCCACACCCATTATAAGAATCATTATTATTACCATCATCCCCAACCTGTTCGGTCAGCTGACTATCACAGACCATGGGTGGAAGAACCTTCTCATGCACTGCTCCCAAACTGTGGAACTTTGGAAAAGTGCTCCTTCGCTTGGCCATTTTGAGCATTTGCCTAAAACATACCTTTTTAGTAATGTCTTTAATTGTTAATTTAAATGTTAATATTGTTATAGTATATTATGTTTTATGAGTTCAGTCATTTTTATTGTACTGTAGCGCTTTGAGTATAAGATAAGCAAATTACAGATAAAACATTATAATTATTATTACATTTACATTTAGTCATTTAGCAGACGCTCTTATCCAGAGTGACTTACAGTAAGTACAGGGACATTCCCCCCAAGGCAAGTAGGATGAAGTGCCTTGCCCAAGGACACAACGTCATTTATCACGGCGGGGAATCGATCCGGCAACCTTCTGATTACTAGCCCGACTCCCTCACCGCTCAGCCATCTGACATCCTATTATCATAATTCGTATTCTGAACATAATGGTGTCCCCCTCCCCTTGCAGGGAACCCTGATGAGGAGAGCTACACCTCACCCAGGTGAGCTGAAGACCATGAAAAAAGCTGTGGAGAACCTGCGGAACGACCTGAATGCAGCCAAGGGCCTGGACTCCAACAAAAACGAGGTCAATAGCGCTGGCGAGCGGGTCACCACCTCTGTTTGACCTCTGACCCCGCTCCCAGCCCCCCGTCTCTCGCTTCTCGTCACCCCCCCCTCCTCACCCGCTCAGACACACCATCCATCAACTGTTTACCCACAATCCCCTACTGTGGCCTGGCTATGAACCTCTTCCTCCTCTGGCTCCGCCCTGGGATTCCGTTGTGTTCTCCACAACCAGTTCTGTTTGTTCCAGAATCTTCCAAGACCTTCCGGAACCTTCTAGAACTTTCCTCTGTCATCTGCAGCTAACCCCCCCCCCCCCCCCCCCCCCCTCCCCATGTGTTTTGGCTCTCACACTACCAGGGCTCATGTGCCTTCTGACTGATCAAACCATTCCCATGGCAAATAATCTGCACAGGTTTGCTCCTTTTTTTATTTTTAATTTAATTTTTACATTTTAGTTGTTTAAAAAAGAGAGAGAGATGCTTTTTTATGGACAGTAGGTAGTTGCACTATTGTACTTTTTTTAGTTAAATATTGTCTAAAATCGTCTTAAATATATTATATATATATATATATATATGTGTTCTATTTTTATTTTTGAAAACACTGGGTGACTATTTTACTTTTTACATTTTGGGGAAACATTTTACCCAATCGTGTTAGAACCTACTGATTGAGGATTCTTGTACAGACATTTTGTGAATATTGATACTTTTATACGTTTTGGCAGCTCAGATGGTGTAAATTAAATTGTATAGCCAGCCTCTTTATCAATTTCAGGTAAAAAAAACAAACAAAAAAAAACAATTATAATCGAAATTGGTACTTATTTTATTTACTAAAGAAATGAACAAAATTGTCTTTGGGGTGAGTCAGTAGCCTTGGAGCTTCTGACCACTGTCATGTGACTTCCTGGATGAATCGTAGACTTTCTCTGATTGGCTGGGTGAATAAGGAAGTGAGGGCTGATTATCCAGAGCATCTAGCTAGGCTTCGCTCCTGTCCTCCTCTGGGTGGCAGGAAGTGAGCAAGGCTGCCTGGCTCTCCCCAGTTGCTTTGCCTTGCTTTGTTTTTATCATACAGATTCTTAAAATTGTTATTTTTGACTTGACTTCCTTTTATACTGTCATAAAAGTATAAACAACAGCAAGACTAACTGCTGGTTGAAAATGCTGTTGTTTTTTTAACTGTACAGTAAGGCTCTTCTCAAAGTCTTATATTTGTCTTAAATTAGGAACGGCTGTTGTTCATCTGGTACACTACAATATATGTATTTTTTTTGTCTTAATTTTTTTTGCCAGGAAAGGACCATAAAATTGGTTTTAATGTTGATTTCTACATCTTTGACGTACTGTTTCATTATAATTATTATAATCGATTCCTATTTTCTGATTAAGCTGCACAAAACACATTCTCAAATAGGCAGGAATTCTTAGCCTTGCTATTTGGATGACTTTTAACCACTGATACAATAAAAGGGGTATAAAACCAAGTTATTTGATTTTTTTTTATATGACCCTCAAACTAAGCATCCTAAACCCCTGTGAATCTATAAAATATACTGTGAAAATATGTTGAGTAAGAATAACATTAGTACTGTCACCTCAGTTATTTTACTTTAAATCATAATCTTCTCATCAGTTAACGTCAAACCACCAAAATCACAAGACATCCCTGCTCTCATGAAGTTGATTAATTTATTCATTTTAATATACTTAAACTCATTATATAAGAGCAGCAAAATAGCACTATTAACTAGTTGCTGATTAAATTAAGTCAATAGGATGTTCATTTGCATACTCTCTCATCAAATCAAACTTCATAGATTTTCAAATACATTTCACCTGAATCTATAAATGCTCTCGAAGGGTTCATTCCACCACCCCGTCCCTTCCTGTGTCTCCAGTCCTGCATGTCTCACCTTGTGGTCTGACTCACCTACCTGGGCCGTCTGTTCCATCGGTTCCATCTGTCTGCTGCCGTGTGAACATGAAGCTGCATCTCATCAGTGAACATGTATGACTGTGTAATATGCTGGTGTACGTACGGGGAGACGGGGGTGTTTATGATATGTGAGGTCACAGTCTAGCCTTGATTCTAAAGATATGATTCCTGGCACAATGAAAGCCTAATGATTCACTGAAGATACCGCTCAGCTATCATCAGCTGTCCCAGACAGCACAGGGATGTAACCATGTCTCACTCTGCACAGGAAGTGACCTTGTCTCCTAGAGGAACTTCTGTATATCTCTCTGGAAGGGGAGGGCTTCAGTCTACACTTCCTGTCTGCACATGCACAATACTGTGTAAACCATGAACCTGAAGATGTGATAGGTTGAGGCAAGAGGGTACATCCAGTAGGGGGGAAGGAGGGGGGAAAGTGCCAATTTGTTCCTTTGGAAACATGTTAGTATGTTCCTTTGGAAACATGTTAGTATGTTCATCTGGAAACATGTTAGTATGTTCATCTGGTAACATGTTAGTATGTTCCTTTGGAAACATGTTAGTATGTTCATCTGGAAACATGTTAGTATGTTCATCTGGTAACATTTTAGTATGTTCATCTGGAAACATGTTAGTATGTTCATCTGGTAACATGTTAGTATGTTCCTTTGGAAACATGTTAGTATGTTCATCTGGTAACATGTTAGTATGTTCCTTTGGAAACATGTTAGTATGTTCCTATGGAAACATGTTAGTATGTTCATCTGGAAACATGTTATTATGTTCCTATGGAAACATGTTAGTATGTTCATCTGGAAACATGTTAGTATGTTCCTATGGAAACATGTTAGTATGTTCCTGCCTTTGTTGTAGCAAGTACTCAAAATTAAACCAAAAAAGGGGCAACACTTTACTTTAACGTTACCTAAATAGTTTTTATTGTATTTATCTTAAGTGATGTACAAATACACTTAAAGGGGTCATTGACTGATTTTATAGGGTATTTCACACTGTTCCTTAAGGTCTCTGAATAGGGTATGTAACATTGGTTGGGCTGAAAATGTCCCGGGTGCTGTTCTATGAGCCCTAATGCACCCTGTAAATTAGCCCTGGAATTAAACTAGAGGGTTTCTCCTTTTATGATATGCTCATGAATATATAGATGAGCTGCGCCCTGATTGGTTTGGTTTACAACGAGCGAAGCTGCGGAGCAAACATGCATCGTGAATTGTAGATTTACATGACAACACAGGTTATTTATTCGAATGAAACAGTCAGGAAAATAAAATGACATTAAACCCATTGCCATAATCTAAATCATCATACATTTTAGATGCTAGATACAGGAGACATTAGCCTTGCTAATAACTGTTAGCGACAAAATCATATTAACAGCTTGCGGTTGTGTTGAGCATATGGTCAGATGTGTATGTACATTTTGTGGCGTGACAAAAGGTACAGACCAGAGCCAAATAAGGTGGAGCCACCGAGTTGACGTCAACACGTGGCTTTTTGGAAACCGCCCGTTTTACGTTTAACTCACCCCTTACACCCTCCCCCATATTACCTTCAACTTTTGTAACAACCAATACCGCTATCACTTAATATACTGTTTAATTACATAGCAATTTCAATATACCCAAAATGTTTTGCAGGGTATTGCTATGTAGTTACTTGGTAGTAAATGTATTTAACGTTCATTTAAAGTGTTGCCAAAATCTGAGCCGTGACAGCAAGCCGAGAATCTCTCATGTCTCACTGACAACTATGATGTCATTCCTCTTCTGGTTGAATGTGCTATTTTGGTTTGAGAACGTCCACACAGCATGAAAGTCTCCAAGTCCATGTGAAGAACTTCATGGTGTCGTCAGCGTCCACCTGGACACCACAGAAGCTTTGTGGGATACTTGGGCACAGTAGAGAACAACAGGAGCCAATTTATGACGAATCCTGCAAGAAGCTTGGAAGAATTTACCACAGGAGTACAAAAAAACTAAACGGAAAGATGAGAGAGAAAAAGAAAAGGGAGGGTGGGGGGGGGGTAATGGGAGGGAGATAGCACCGTCAGAGAACAGGAGCCAGAGCCTTGACTCACACAGCTACATACTCACACAGTAACCAGCAGAGGGCTGCCAATCTTCCTAACATCTGCTGATCCATGTGCTGCCTCCCGGCACTCTCCAGACCTGTCAAAGTCATCACTGACACTTCATTAACAGGCTCCTCCTGAAGATGGACCAATCATGTTCCCTCAGCGGTCCGTTAAGGCATTAGGGTTAACACCAAGCAGCTGTCCCAGATGGCAGTACCTCATGTCAGCAGACAGGCCATTCAGGTTCCCTGGTGGTGGAATGTGGAGGAGTGGTGTGTTGAGCTATAAGCTCCATGTTCTGGCTGTTCTCTCCAGGCCAGGGGGAAGCCTCACACAGGGTGCGGGGAAGACTCCAGCAGCCAGAACTGGCCCGTCTCCGGCCTGCAGTGGGGAGCCGCCAGTGACAGCCTGCAGGGGGCGCTCAAGCTGTTCCCCGTCAACGACACAGTGCTGAACTGCTGCGCCAGCCCTGAGAGGGAGGCGGAGGAGGAGATGGAGGAGGAGCACACTGAGGACGTGAGCTTGATCTCTCATAGCCACGCTTGGTGGTGCCAGAGTGACACTGTGTCTTTTTACCCTTCCCTCTCTCGCTTTCTCTCTCACTTTCTCTCTGTCTTTCTCCTCTGTCACTTTCTCTCTGTCTTTCTCTCTGTCTTTCTCTCTGTCTTTCTCTCTGTCTTTCTCTCTCTCTGTCTTTCTCTCTCTCTGTCTTTCTCTCTCTCTCTCTCTCTCTCTCTCTCTCTCTCTCTCCATGTCTCTTTCTCTGTGGTGGCTGTGGCTCAGGGGGGCAGATAGTGTCATCCATTAAACGCAAGGTTGCCAGTTCGATCCCCAACTCCTCCAGGCCATGTGTCAAAGTGTCCTTGAGCAGGACACTGAGCCCCAGGTTGCTCCGGATGGGCAGGCCAGCACCGTGCATGCCAGCTCTGCCGCCGTGTGAATGGGAGAAAGAGAAGCAAGAAAATTGAAGCACTTTGAGTGTTTCAAAGGTAGAAAGGAACTACATAAATGCTATCCATTTACCTGTCTCTCTCTCTCTGTCTCTCTCCCCCTTCATGAAGAGAGGTCCTGCTGGCTGTTTCTTAGAGGAGGAAGGGGTAGCGAGGCACGTCCGTCCCCAACGCCTCGACGACAGGAAGCTCCAACGCCACAAAGCTGCCCACGCCATCCCTGGTCCCCATGGCGACCCCCCACAGAGCTCAGAGAGCCCCTTCCCCTCCTCCAATCGGAAGCCGAGCCCGGCCGTTTCCTTGGAGACGACCCTTCCTTCAGAGCCACTCATCTCCCAAGTGCCATTAAGAGTAACCCAACACCACCTTCCCCAAACCTCCAGGCTATCTAAGACAGAACACATCTTCAGCCATCAGCTGAATACACCTTTAGGGTTAGAGCAGCCTTTCTCAACCCAGGTCTGCATGCTTTATTCATTAGGATATATATAAAAAAATCCATTTGAAATTCACCTTTCTTGTACTAAAAGTGCTTAGATGTTGCCCCCTTTCAACAAACCTTTATAAAAATGAATAGGTCAACATCAGGCTTTTGCTGAGCTTAATAAAAATCCATTAATTAGAATCAGAGTGTGCTGGAGCAGGGAAACATGTCAAACATGCAGGCCATGAGGACCAGGGCTTAGAGGCTGGTTTAGTTGAAAAATTAGCTCTCTGAGATCTCCAGTATAATGTCACACGTCTCTGAGGAAGGAATTTTTAGTGATGGTGGAAGTAAATAAATTAGTCTCCCACCTAATCTTTCTCTTTCTGGGTCCCTCCCTCCCTCCCCCTTCTCTCTGGGTCTCTCCCTCTCTCTCCCTCCCTCTCTCTCCCTCCCTCCCCTGCTCTCTCTGGGTAGCTGCAGATCAAGGTGTCAGGGCAGAGGAGCAGCCTTGGGATCAGCATAGCGGGAGGGAAGGGCTCGCTGCCCTACAAGGAGCAAGACGAGGTTAGTCCCAGCCCAGGAGAGGACGGAGGGCTGCAAAGCAGCTCCGCATTGCTGCTCTACTACTGCTCTACTACTGCTCTACTACTGCTCTACTACTGCTCTCTATACTGCTGCTCTACTACTGCTCTCTATACTGCTGCTCTACTACTGCTCTACTACTGCTCTACTACTGCTCTCTATACTACTGCTCTACTACTGCTCTGCTACTGCTCTACTACTGCTCTACTACTGCTCTCTATACTGCTCTTCTACTACTGCTCAACTACTGCTCTCTATACTGCTGCTCTACTACTGCTCTGCTACTGCTCTACTACTGCTCTCTTTACTGCTGCTCTACTACTGCTCTACTACTGCTCTCTATGCTACTGCTCTGCTACTGCTCTCTATACTGCTGCTCTACTACTGCTCTACTACTGCTCTCTATACTGCTGCTCTACTACTGCTCTACTACTGCTCTCTATACTACTGCTCTACTACTGCTCTGCTTCTGCTACTGCTCTACTACTGCTCTCTATACTGCTGCTCTACTACTGCTCTACTACTGCTCTCTATACTACTGCTCTGCTACTGCTCTGCTACTGCTCTGCTACTGCTCTACTACTGCTCTACTACTGCTCTCTATACTACTGCTCTGCTACTGCTCTACTACTGCTCTACTACTGCTCTCTATACTGCTCTTCTACTACTGCTCAACTACTGCTCTCTATACTGCTGCTCTACTACTGCTCTGCTACTGCTCTACTACTGCTCTCTTTACTGCTGCTCTACTACTGCTCTACTACTGCTCTCTATGCTACTGCTCTGCTACTGCTCTCTATACTGCTGCTCTACTACTGCTCTACTACTGCTCTCTATACTGCTGCTCTACTACTGCTCTACTACTGCTCTCTATACTACTGCTCTACTACTGCTCTGCTTCTGCTCTGCTACTGCTCTACTACTGCTCTCTATACTGCTGCTCTACTACTGCTCTACTACTGCTCTCTATACTACTGCTCTGCTACTGCTCTGCTACTGCTCTGCTACTGCTCTACTACTGCTCTCTATACTACTGCTCTACTACTGCTCTCTATACTACTGCTCTACTACTGCTCTCTATACTACTGCTCTCTATACTGCTGCTCTACTACTGCTCTCTATACTACTGCTGTTTATACTACTGCTCTACTACTAATCTCTATACTGCTGCTCTACTACTGCTCTCTATACTACTGCTCTCTTTACTACTGCTCTCTATACTACTGCTCTACTACTGCTCTCTATATTACTGCTCTACTACTGCTCTACTACTGCTCTCTGTACTACTAATCTACTACTGCTCTCTATACTACTGCTCTACTACTGCTCTCTATACTACTGCTCTACTACTGCTCTCTGTACTACTAATCTACTACTGCTCTCTATACTACTGCTCTACTACTGCTCTCTATGCTACTGCTCTACTACTGCTCTCTGTGCTACTGCTCTACTACTGCTCTCTATACTGCTGCTCTGCTACTGCTCTCTATACTACTGCTCTCTTTACTACTGCTCTCTATACTACTGCTCTACTACTGCTCTCTATACTACTGCTCTAATACTGCTCTCTATACTACTGCTCTACTACTGCTCTCTATACTACTGCTCTCTGTACTACTGCTCTACTACTGCTCTCTATACTACTGCTCCACTACTGCTCTCTATACTACTGCTCTACTACTGCTCTCTATGCTACTGCTCTACTACTGCTCTCTATACCATGCTCTACTACTGCTCTCTATACTGCTTCTCTACTACTGCTCTACTACTGCTCTACTACTGCTCTCTATACTACTGCTCTACTACTGCTCTGCTACTGCTCTACTACTGCTCTACTACTGCTCTCTATACTGCTCTTCTACTACTGCTCTACTACTGCTCTCTATACTGCTGCTCTACTACTGCTCTGCTACTGCTCTACTACTGCTCTCTTTACTGCTGCTCTACTACTGCTCTACTACTGGTCTACTACTGCTCTCTATGCTACTGCTCTGCTACTGCTCTCTATACTGCTGCTCTACTACTGCTCTACTACTGCTCTCTATACTGCTGCACTACTGCTCTACTACTGCTCTCTATACTACTGCTCTGCTACTACTCTACTACTGCTCTCTATACTGCTGCTCTACTACTGCTCTACTACTGCTCTCTATACTACTGCTCTGCTACTGCTCTGCTACTGCTCTACTACTGCTCTACTACTGCTCTCTATACTACTGCTCTACTACTGCTCTCTATACTACTGCTCTACTACTGCTCTCTATACTACTGCTCTCTATACTGCTGCTCTACTACTGCTCTCTATACTACTGCTGTCTATACTACTGCTCTACTACTAATCTCTATACTGCTGCTCTACTACTGCTCTCTATACTACTGCTCTCTTTACTACTGCTCTCTATACTACTGCTCTACTACTGCTCTCTATATTACTGCTCTACTACTGCTTTCTATACTACTGCTATACTACTGCTCTCTGTACTACTAATCTACTACTGCTCTCTATACTACTGCTCTACTACTGCTCTCTATACTACTGCTCTACTACTGCTCTCTGTACTACTAATCTACTACTGCTCTCTATACTACTGCTCTACTACTGCTCTCTATACTACTGCTCTACTACTGCTCTCTATACTACTGCTCTACTACTGCTCTCTGTACTACTGCTCTACTACTGCTCTCTATACTACTGCTCTCTATACTGCTGCTCTACTACTGCTCTGCTACTGCTCTACTACTGCTCTTCTACTGCTCTCTTTACTGCTGCTCTACTACTGCTCTCTATACTACTGCTCTCTTTACTACTGCTCTCTATACTACTGCTCTACTACTGCTCTACTACTGCTCTACTACTGCTCTCTATACTACTGCTCTAATACTGCTCTCTATACTACTGCTCTACTACTGCTCTCTATACTACTGCTCTCTGTACTACTGCTCTACTACTGCTCTCTATACTACTGCTCCACTACTGCTCTCTATACTACTGCTCTACTACTGCTCTCTATGCTACTGCTCTACTACTGCTCTCTATACCATGCTCTACTACTGCTCTCTATACTACTGCTCTACTAATGCTCTCTATACTACTGCTTTACTACTGCTCTCTATACTACTGCTCTACTACTGCTCTCTATACTACTGCTCTACTACTGCTTTCTATACTACTGCTCTCTATACTACTGCTCTACTACTGCTCTACTACTGCTCTCTCTACTACTGCTCTACTACTGCTCTCTATACTTATGCTCTACTACTGCTCTCTATACTACTGCTCTACTACTGCTCTCTATACTACTGCTCTACTACTGCTCTCTATACTACTGCTCCACTACCGCTCTCTATACTACTGCTCCACTACTGCTCTCTATACTACTGCTCGACTACTGCTCTTTATACTACTGCTCTACTACTGCTCTCTATACTACTGCTCTACTACTGCTCTCTATACTACTGCTCTACTACTGCTCTCTATACTACTGCTTTACACTGCTGCTCTACACTGCTGCTTTACACTGCTGCTCTACACTACTGCTCTACACTGCTGCTTTACACTGCTGCTCTACACTGCTGCTTTACACTGCTGCTTGACACTGCTGCTCTTTACTGCTGATCTATACTGCTGCTCTTTACTGCGGCTCTATACTGCTGCTCTATACTACTGCTCTATACTGCTGCTTTATACTGCTTGATACTGTTGCTCTATACTAGTGCTTTATACTTCAGCTCTACACTTCTCCTCTATCTATACAAACCGTATACTGCTGCTCTACACTGATTCTATATACTGCTGCTCTATACAGCTCTGTACTACTGCTCTCACTGTCTCTGTCTCTCTCTCTCTCACAGGGCATATTCATATCCAGGGTCTCTGCAGGAGGTGCAGCTGAGAAGGCAGGGGTCCATGTTGGAGACAGAGTCCTCGAGGTTGGACCCCAGCTATCTACACCAACCATAACCCCAGCTATCTACACCAACCATAACCCCAGCTATCTACACCAACCATAACCCCAGCTATCTACACCAACCATAACCCCAGCTATCTACACCAACCATAACCCCAGCTATCGACACCAACCATAACCCCAGCTATCTACACCAACCATAACCCCAGCTATCGTCACCAACCATAACCCCAGCTATCGACACCAACCATAACCCCAGCTCTCGACACCAACCATAACCCCAGCTATCTACACCAACCATAACCCCAGCTATCGACACCAACCATAACCCCAGCTATCTACACCAACCATAACCCCAATTATCTACACCAACCATAACCCCGGCTATCTACACCAACCATAACCCCAGCTATCTACACCAACCATAACCCCAGCTATCTAAACCAACCATAACCCCAGCTATCTACACCAACCATAACCCCAGCTATCTACACTAACCATAACCCCAGCTATCTACACTAACCATAACCCAAGCTACCGTATTTTTGGGAAAATAAGCCGAATTTTCTATAAAGCGCAACCCACTCACTTGATACGGGAACAATGATAGCCTACCAAGCAATGCACGAGTATAGGCAGTATAGCATGCCATTGTGGAACACACTTCGAAAACAAAAGTAAGGAAGTGCGTATTGTATGTTTTCTATTGCCCGGGAGTTAACTAGTGCTGTCAGTTTAACGTGTTATTAACGGCGTTAACACAAACCCATTTTAACAGGGTCAATTTGTTTTCCGCGCGATTATCGTTCTCTTTGGCCAAGCAAACTTTAGTTTTTTTCACATGCTGTTGCACTGTTGCACTTTCTACTGACATTAAAAAAACTACAACACCACACCGGATTAGCTACACCGGAAACAAAACAACAGGCACGCCGCACACACTTGTCTGGGCTTGCGACCCGGCTAAAGAGTAGTAGGCTAACGTTACGTTTTGAGTGGACGCCGAAATGGATGCCAACAAAATTCTGAATGGAACATTTACTTTTAAAAAGTTGCCAAATGGTTCCATTGGTAAGACCAAAGTGATCTGTGTGTTTTGTCGTTGTGAACTGACCCATCATCGCAGCATGTCCAGTCTGAAATACCACTTGATGGCCGAGCACACAGCTGATGCAAATTCTCCGCCCCCTTGTCAAAGCCAGGAGATTGCAATTTTTTCAATAAAATAAAATATTTGCACTAAGCAATCCGATCCACTTTTCCATGTTGATAAGAGCATCAAAATGAGAAAAAATAACTGGACAAATAGAAATCAATGGACATTTTGAATAGATAAAATATGCGATTCATTGCGATTAATCGCAAGTTAACTATGACATTAATGGGATTAATCGTGATTAAATATTTTAATCGTTTGACAGCTCTAGAATGAACTAATATTAACCTGTAGACGCGTGAGTTCTAAATATTTCCGACGGTCCCCAAAGGGTAAGTAATTTTTCCAAAACGGTAGCTAGCTAGCTTTAGTTAGCTTCCGGGCTAAGTGAGCTAGTATAATACTCGTAGCAATGTTATCGTGCTATGCCAGATATCCCAACCTGCAAAAACGAATTTCCGGGAGGTGGCTTCACCGGCTACGCATATTTGCGACGTTACGCTGTGAGACCCGCGTTCGAACGATCACATATATGGGAAGCTACTTCTTAACTCCTTAACGGGTTAAATAGCATTCACGAAAAAAGTGTTTCTACTGTTGTTTTGTCATAAAAACGTGCTATAAGCCGCTTCAAAATATAAACCGCACCGCCACAAGAAACATTTAAAATTGGGTTCTAAATCGCGGTTTTATTTCCGAAAAATATGGTATCTATACTAACCCCCTGCTAACCCTAGCCCTTCATTCATACGTATGTGTTTAACCCCTAGCTCATGACAGGCAGTGGGACTTGCTGCTGCAGTACTGTTGCTGCACCGAAGGGGGCGATCTTTGACAACAGGATACTCACACTGAAGCCTGTCATAGTTCCTTGACAAAACACAATCCAAAAATACTCTAAATCAAAGCCTAAATAAATGTATGTGCAAGATCTAACACTGGGCTGAATATGTGAACAACATTTAATTATAAACAGGGCGGTAAACAGTCTGAAGGAGGTTGGTATTAATAGAGGTGTTATTTCCAGAGGATGAGAACTGAGGCACTTGACAAGCTTTAATGACCTGGAACTGATCCCACACTTCTCACCCCTGACCTCTCACCCCTGACCTCTCACCCTGACCTCTCACACCTTACCTCTCTCTTTCCTCCAACCCTGACCTCCTCATCACTCTCTCCTGTCTTCACTTTTGCTTCAACATGCCTCTCCTTCCTCCCCTGCCTCTCCCCTTCCTCTTTTCCTCCTCCTCCTCCTCCTCCCCTGCCTCTCTCCTGCCTCTCCTTCATCTCTTCCTCCTGCCCTGCCTCTCCTTTCGCTCCTCCTCCCCTGCCTCTCCTTTCTCTCTTCCTCCTCCTCCCCTGCCTCTCCTTCCTCTCTTCCTCCTCCCCTGCCTCTCCTTCCTCTCCTCCTCCTCCCCTGCCTCTCCCCTTCCTCTCCTCTATCCTCCTCCTCTGCCTCTCCTTCCTCTGCCTCATCTCTCTCTCCTCCTCATCCCCTGCCTCTCCTCCTCCTCTCCTTCCTCTCCTCTATTCTCATCCTCTGCCTCATCTCTCTCTCCTCCTCATCCCCTGCCTGTCCTCTTCCTCTCCTTCATCTCCTCCTCCTCCTCCCCTGCCTCTCCCCTTCCTACCCTGCCTCTCCTTCATCTCCTCTATCCTCCTCCTCTGCCTCATCTCTCTCTACTCCTCCCCTGCCTCTACTCCTCCTCTCCTTCCTCTCCTTCCTCTGCCTCATCTCTCTCTCTCCTTCTCCCTGGTTTCTCCTTTCCCCCTGCCTCATGTATCTGTAATGTTAAAGCTACAAGATGAAGCAGCTGTATTTGGTGTGTTAGAATATCTCCCTCAAAGTTAACTCCCCCCCCCTCCCGTCTTCCAGGTAAATGGTCTAGACATGCAGGAAGTGAGTCATCACCAGGCTGTCAGCGCCCTGAGGAATGCTGGGAGTTGTATTAAGATGATGGTCCTTAGACAGAGGAACTTCCTAAGAGACGCCGTTGCCACAACAACCACCCGTGTCACCGCGGAGATGGAGGTGCCGGGGGACCAACAACATGAGGGGGGACATGGAAGCATCCTCTCACAACCACCGCCGCAGCCATTGGCTGGGGAGAGTTCCTCTGTGGGGAGAAAGCTCCTGACCAATAGAATAGAGGCAGTTGTCTGTAATGGCAATGGACTGGTGAGCTGACCAATCATAATTCAGAGTGGGTTCACTGGCAGAACATTTGGGTTTTCGATATTCCTTTTTTTTTTTCAATTAAGAATTTCTGCTATGAGTTTATTCTTGGGGGGATTTCCCAAAAGTTTTCTACCTTCAGCTTTATATCACAATCTGTTGCAAACACCTCTACCTCCCCTTTCTCACCTTAACAACATTTCAAATGATTGTTTTTCTTTCCAATGAAATGTCGCTTGCTTGTGTTGGTGTGGCAGGCTGATCCAGAGAGGAGCCTGAATGGGAGGCTGTTTGGTCGCTCTCCTGAGGTGTCCTTCACCGACACCTTACAGCAGGTGAAGAACACCATGACGGTAAGAGCCATGTCTTACCACACCTTCTCAGAGCACAGTGAGCTTCTGATGCTGCCCATCTGTGCTGTCGTCAGAAACCCCTGTTCCATTATTCATACTGTGGGTTACAGGCACCACAACAGGTCTGTATTCTACAGCCATGATTCATTACATGAAAGCTGTGCCCTTCATTTGTTCATATGTTTTCACCTGCAAAAACAGAACTCTGCATCTACAAACAAATTCACAAATCGTGTTTCTTTGTTGTGCATTCCTGGTGGACTGCAAACTGCAATTTGGTTGTTTGGATTGAGTAAATTATTATTTCAACAATATGCTAATTTGTTGAAATTGATATATATCCATTTGCATTCAAATAGACACCGTCAATTTACTTTTATGCTGTAGAACGTGAATTAGCAATGCTTTGACACTGGCCAGAAAATGTTTTTGTGACTAAATGTATTTAGGGTTCAGAATGTGCTTGTAAACAAGTGTATGAACATTTTACACAGCATTCTCACTAAACATTCCCCTAACGTATGGGTGGGGAAAAAATACTTTATTATTCTTTGTGAGGGTGCACAGTTTCTTATGCTACTGAAAAACATTTGTGTTTGTGCTATGATCGATCAGGAGTCACTTCCTCAGTGTCTCAAACCAGACAGGATTGCCATGGATTTAGTACTTACTACAATATTACTGCTATGATCAAATTACCACTTAAAATCTGAATGCTCTATACTCAAAGGCATGACCTATGTAAATTGCAAGACCCTAGATCAGATTTGTCTTTTTGGTTGCAAATAAGGTTACATTTCAGGACCCTAATGGTTTTTGTTTAGCCGACAAATTTCCAAATAACAATTATTCTGCTAAATGCAGGTAGCCCACTGTAGAAGCATGAGGTAACATTGATCTCAGTGACTGACCCCCGTTATTATCAACCTGCTCACTCCTTGCAATTATTGCTCACCACTTCAACCTCCCACCTCAGTTTGTACATTTACTGTAGACTCAAATTTGATTGTGTCAAATTAGGTTAAGGTTGTATCATTTCTCTTTAATAATTTGTTTCCTGAATCTGGTTCCATTTCTCGTCAATCCTCCCTCCCAGATCCCAAGGATCATCCTCACTCATCCCTCCACATCGGATGAGGACATCGAACCCTTGACGCAGGAGTCAGCCGGCCGGGGTTTAGACGACGCAGACGACCCAGATAGACAGATTTACTCTGAATGCTACAACCACGCTTTCAGTCCGGCCTGAACACAGACCCAGGGAGAGGTCTGCAACACCACCTCACTCACAACCAACCTCCTCTTCCTTTTGTACTGAAACATGTCTACGTTTCAGATTGCAGTTGGTGGTGTATGGGAAGTGTTGAGGGTGAAAACGGTTTTGTTTTTGTAATTGTTATTACAGGACTGCTTTCTTTTCTGTCATTGTTATTCAAATGGAGATTCATTTCCAAAGAATGTTCTCATTGTACAGCATGAGTCATTGTATGGAGCGTACAAAAGAGTTGCCCTTGCATCACCCCATCTTTGTGGGGGAGTAGGGCAACAACGGTGACGAGAGAGACAAAGTAATTAGTGTGGACATGTGTTTTCCCACCCAGTGGATGAAATCCAAGACTGTTCTAGGACATGGTTTGTTTTTTCTCCAAGATGTCTTGACTGTTGTTTCTGGAGGAGATGCACCTGTCTTCCCCCCCTGTTGGACTAGTAGTAATGTGTGTGTGTGTGTGTGTGTGTGTGTGTGTGTGTGTGCATGTGCGTGTATGCGAATGAGAGAGTGAGTGTGTGTGTGAGTGTGTGTTGTGTTGTACCAGGTACCAGAAGCAGCTGTCCTCAACCTTTCTCCCGTGGAGTTTAGCTAAAATGAGTACTCAGTGACAGATGCCCCACCCCCCCATCAACTCCCAGGAAGCTCCCCCCCCCCTCCCTTACCCCTCACCCCCCACCCTCACCCCCCGGGCCCTCAGCAGAGATGTGGGGAGGGGGACGACGACTGGAATAACTCTTATCTTCTCCACATCCACCAACACCTGGAGCCCCTCTAAAATTAGCCCACCTCACAGAAACCTCATTAGCCCCCTCAGTACAGCGGAACAAATTCCAAGAAAGGAGAAGGGCTGTGCAGCAGACTGGGCCAGAACCACCACATCTCTGGAGAAAATAATGGATTTTATGTTTCCATCTAAGATCTGCAGGCCTGCCAGCTTCCTCTTGTCTGGCCGAATGTCTTCATTTTGGCTTTCCATTGGCGTTTCACTTACAAGTGTACCCTCCTTATCTGGGAGCATGCCGGTGATGTACGTCTTTTTATGTGTAAAGATGTCTAGAAAGGGATTAGGAGAAATGGTTTCTGGAGGATAGGGCTTTGAGATTAGATTTATTTTCAAAAGTTGAAAATGTTTGATCCTGCATCGCCTCTGGCAAACACATGCACACGTCACATCCTTCACGCCAGATGAACATTTTAACACGCACACATTCTTTCTTCTCTCTCTCTCTCTCTCTCTCTCTCTCTCTCTCTCTCTCTCTCCCTCCCCTTTCTTTCTCTCTCTCCCCCTCCCCTCTCTCTTTCTCTCTCTATCCATCCTTTCTCTCTCTCTCTTTCTCACTCTCTCTCTTTCTCCCTCTCTCTCTTTCTCTCTCTCCCCCCCTCTCTCTTTCTCCCTCCCCCACTCTTTCCCCCTCCTCTCTCTCTCTCCCTCCCCCTCTCTCTCTCCCTCTCTCTCTCTCTCTCCCCCCCTCTCTCCCCCCCCCCCCCTTTCTCTCTCTCTCTCTCTCTCTCTCAAACTGATTGATGGTGGCATCTCCTGTTCAATGGGATGCATGAGAATGACATTCATGTATGATATTCATGTTGTGTTGTACGGATGCAATGAATGGAAGCCATCTTCAGTGCCCTCTGACACACACGTGCACACACGCACACATGCACATACACACACGTGCACACACACACCACTGGATTGTTGTGTAGCAGAAGACCTGTAGCACCAGCAACCAGCATGCCTCTGGAAGAGACCCCAGCTTAGGAAGGATCTATGGAGCACTGCCTATATGAGTCTCTGCTGATGGCCAGACAGCAGGTGTGTCTGTGTCCTGCCGGCTGTGTGTGTCCTGCCGGCTGTGTGTGTCCTGCCGGCTGTGTGTCTGTGTCCTGCCGGCTGTGTGTCTGTGTCCTGCCGGCTGTGTGTCTGTGTCCTGCCGGCTGTGTGTCTGTGTCCTGCCGGCTGTGTGTGTGTGTCCTGCCGGCTGTGTGTCTGTGTCCTGCCGGCTGTGTGTCTGTGTCCTGCCGGCTGTGTGTGTGTGTCCTGCCGGCTGTGTGTGTGTGTCCTGCCGGCTGTGTGTCTGTGTCCTGCCGGCTGTGTGTGTGTGTCCTGCCGGCTGTGTGTGTGTGTCCTGCCGGCTGTGTGTCTGTGTCCTGCCGGCTGTGTGTCTGTGTCCTGCCGGCTGTGTGTGTGTGTCCTGCCGGCTGTGTGTGTGTGTCCTGCCGGCTGTGTGTCTGTGTCCTGCCGGCTGTGTGTGTGTGTCCTGCCGGCTGTGTGTCTGTGTCCTGCCGGCTGTGTGTCTGTGTCCTGCCGGCTGTGTGTGTGTGTCCTGCCGGCTGTGTGTGTGTGTCCTGCCGGCTGTGTGTGTGTGTCCTGCCGGCTGTGTGTCTGTGTCCTGCCGGCTGTGTGTGTGTGTCCTGCCGGCTGTGTAAGAAAGATAAGCCTGTCTGCTGCGCTTCATCCTGAGAGGGAAGTCAGAGAGGGAGTCATGTACCTGTTTTATACCTACTACACTTTTATTCATACTAGAATGTGCGACATGTTCAACCTTCTTTGCCTTGTACGATAACAAAAATGTTTGGATTCTCACTGTCAATCTATTGTTATACTGCCAAATATTACATTTCTCAATAAACGTTTCTCTGGAGTGCTGTGGGTTTTTGAGAGGGACTGCTGATTGGGGTGGAGGGCTCTGATGTAGCGGCAAGACCAAACTCTCTCTGTCTCAGCCTGGACGCTGTTCCCCCCTAATCTTCCACTCCAAGTCCAGCTTTGACAGCTGGTGAAGAGATGGATCTGCCACGATTCTAAACTCCCCTCTCTTCCTATTCATCCTGCTTTTTGTTTGTTGGTGTCACGTCTCTTGTTTTTCTCATCTCCTTCTTCTTTGAGTATTTGAACTTGTAGATCGAGGTGCATTGGTGTTAAAGCTAATATGTCTCATGAGTGGAGAGAGATGGGACATTCTGCACTCTGGGAATGTGGGGTGATGCCGAGGGAGGTCAAAGGTTATCTCTATCATATCAACCAAGTAAAACAGGCCTGATCAGAGCAGGTCTCAAGTTCAAGTCTTTTATTGTCAGATGCACAGAACAACACAGGGTCAGACTGGGCACCTGGCATAACATAAGTACACAGAACATAGATTACATCTATGATAAGCTCAAATATAGTAAACCTCGTAATATACAAATAATATACAATTTTCAAAATAGTATACTAAACCTCTAAATACACATATATTAACCTTATAAACCTATACTAACCTAAGACAAGTGAAGTGCAATAGTGCAATATTGCTTACAATGCAACCAGTAGCTGAAATAACCTATATTAACCTTATAAACCTATTCTAACCTAAGACAAGTGAAGTACAATAGTGCAATATTGCTGATGGCTGAAAGTGACAGTGTCCATATCAATGTCTATTCAGAAGCCCGATGGCCCTTGGAAAGAAACTGTTGTCCATGCTGCGTGTTCAAGACCGAATGCTTCGATAGTTATATCCAGAATGTATGCTTTACCAACAATTCCCCGAACTCTATCTAAACTCTGTTTTGTTTAGCATGAGTTTTGGAGATTACATCAAGAGTTTCTTTACAGAAATAGTTTTAAATATATAAATGACTAAATGACTAAATGTAAAATGACTATATATAAATGTATTTGCAGTAATGGAATGGGGCATGCTATTACATATAGGTTTGAAATGAAGGCTATTTAGCCTGTTTATCTGCTATCAGATTCACATTGTTTAAGTTAGGATTTCGCTAGCTAGAGGACACGGCCATCCGCGTATTCTCATTTCCAATTTAGATACTTTTCCGCTTTATAACGGTACAAAAACTTGTACCCTATCGCTATGTTTCATCGGTATTGCAATAGTGATTCAACGTTTAGGCCTGTATGGCATTCAGATTTCTATCTCAACCATTCTGATAATTTAGATGGAAAATCTATATTAATTCAATGTTGTCTTGATATCGAGTAGCCACCTCTCCCCCTTCCTCTACAGGTTATGCTGATGTTGAAGCAGCTAAAGCCCCCCCCCCCCCCCCCCCCAAACATGTTCTAAATGTTGGCACATTTTATGGCATTCGCCTGTCGATCCTTTTCTCCCTTACCTTTCCGTGCCTTCCTTGCGCTTTGGTGGTCATTTCTCAATTTTAGCGATGCTAAACTTTAACGATGCTAAACCAGCATTCGCATTAGCCAACAGCTTGTGTCTCAGGGCCTGAGGGAGGCGATATTATGAATCAGGGGAAGGGGGTACCTGGATTTGATTTCTGTGTATAGTGCCAACCTTTCCTATTCTGGTTTTTGTTCATGTGTGTGTCAGTGAGTGTGTGTTTGTGTGTCAGTGACTGTGTGTGCCAGTGAGTGTGTGTACACTGCGTACAGTGTAATGTACGCCTGTTAAGAGACTGGGAAGCCAGGGGGTTCCTAACACTGTTAGGACTCAGGCCAATCTTAGAACAACGTCTTAAAACAATAATCTTAGAACAACAGTCTTAGAACAACAAAAAAGAAAGAGAAAGAGATAGAGAGAGAGAGGCCTGTTGCTTAAAGCTTTTCCCTGAAACTCAACGGCAAATGTTACACTTGCTCTTTAGGGAAATCACAGCAACATTTTCCCATCCGGATTCCACTGCAGGTGGCAGAGGTCTGTTATTGGCCTGGGGGCTTAAGAGAGAGAGACCACCCTGTTGTTATTGGCCTGGGGGCTTAAGAGAGAGAGACCACCCTGTTGTTATTGGCCTGGGGGCTTAAGAGAGAGAGACCACCCTGTTGTTATTGGCCTGGGGGCTTAAGAGAAAGAGACCACCCTGCTGTTATTGGCCTGGGGGCTTAAGAGAGAGAGACCACCCTGTTGTTATTGGCCTGGGGGCTTAAGAGAGAGAGACCACCCTGTTGTTATTGGCCTGGGGGCTTAAGAGAGAGAGACCACCCTGTTGTTATTGGCCTGGGGGCTTAAGAGAGAGAGACCACCCTGTTGTTATTGGCCTGGGGGCTTAAGAGAGAGAGACCCCCCCCTCCAGCTCATGGTGGTCTGCATGAGCACATACCAGACACACACGACACTCATGCAGGAGAGAAGACACGCGACATGCTGAAGGGTTAAGTTTCCTCTGTGTTTGTACTGACATACTACACCCTCTAGCTAACTGGCATCTAGCCCCCTAGTACCCTAGCTTCTTAGCCCCCTAGTTTTGTAACCCTCTAGCTTCTTAGCCCCCTAGCTTCCTAGTCCCCTAGCTTCCTAACCCTCCAGCAATTTAGCCCGCTAAGTTCCTAGCCCCCTAGCACCCCTAGCTTTCTATCCCCTAGCTTCCTAGCCCGCTAACTTCCTAGCCCCCTAGCACCCCTAGCTTTCTATCCCCTAGCTTCCTAGCCCGCTAACTTCCTAGCCCCCTAGCACCCCTAGCTTTCTATCCCCTAGCTTCCTAGCCCCCTAACTTCTTAGCCCCCTAGCTTCCTAGCCCCCTAGCTTCTTAGCCCCCTAACTTCTTAGCCCTCAGCTTCCTAGTCCCCTAGTTTCCTAACTTCCTAGCTCCCAAGCTTCCTAGCCCTCTCATCATCCCGGCCAAACCCTCCATCTCCCATGACTTCTCAATCACCCTGGGATCTGCGACGGTGACCCCCTCATCCTCTGCCAGGAACCTTGGGGTGACCATGGACAACGAGCTCTCCCTCACGGCCCACATTGCTGCGGTCTCCCGGTCGTGTAGATTCACCCTCTACAACATCCGGAAGATCAGGAGATACCTGTCTGAGCACTCCACCCAGCTGCTTGTCCAAGCACTTGTCCTCTCCAAGTTGGACTACTGCAACTCGCTGCTCGCCGGTCTCCCATCATGCGCAACCCGCCCTCTTCAGAGAATTCAGAACGCAGCGGCCCGTCTGGTCTACAATCTACCCAGACGCTCCCACGTTACCCCGCTCCTCATCTCCCTCCACTGGCTACCCATAACGGCCCGCATCAGATTCAAGACCCTGGTACTGACCTTCCGAGCAGTGAATGGAACTGCGCCCGACTACATCAAGTCTCTCCTGCAGCCTTACACCCCCACCCGCCACCTACGGTCTTCTTCAGACAACCGCCTGGTGGTCCCACCTCTCAAGACAGCCCGGTCCCAGCACAAGCTCTTCTCCTGCCTGGCACCCCAGTGGTGGAATCAACTCCCCACCTCCATCAGAGACACGGACTGTCTCTCCACCTTCAAGAGAAGGCTCAAGACGCACTTGTTCCGGGAGTACAATGGTACTTAGGAATGGTTTGCTGAATCCAACGCTAGTTTCCTCAAGGTTCACAATGACTCTTGCTTAGACTGTTGCTCTTGTTGGTTAGTGGTAGCTGATTTAAACTGTTGTATTCTTCTTTTTTTAGTTAATCCTATTTTTATTGCTTTCCTACAGGTACACCTGCACTTAGAGATCAATGTTGTGTAATTTTAACTTGTTTAACTACATGCTCTTATGGTTTCTTCCCTTTAGCACTATTTTTTGGTTGTCCACAATATGTACTTCTTGTTTTTGACTACCCGCAATGCTGTGGGGCTATCTTGTTGTTATTATCAGTGACCTATGCACTTTGTGAAGCTCTCTCTTGGAAGTCGCTTTGGACAAAAGCGTCTGCTAAATGAATAAATGTAAATGTAAATGTAAATGTAGTCCCCTAGTTTCCTAACTTCCTAGCTCCCAAGCTTCCTAGCCCTCTGGCTTCCAAGCACCCTAACTTCCTAACCCCCAACGTCCTAACCCCCTTGCTTCCTAACGTCCTAGCCCCCTAGCTCTTTATCCCCCTAGCCCCCTAGCTTCCAAGCCCCCTAGCCCCCTAACTTCCTAGCCCCCTAGATTCCTAGCTTCTTAGCCCCCTAGCTTCCTAACCCTTCAGCTATCAAGCCCCCTAGCCAAACTAGCTTTCTAGCCTCCTAGCCATCCAGCCCCCTGGCTATATAGGCTCCTAGATATGTGCCACACCTGGACAGGCATGCTAATAAGCAGGAGTGTATGCTGCTTCAGAACACTCCTGATAACGCTCCCAATCTCCAGCTCAGACACGTCTCATTACAGCAAGGATCAGAAGCCACCAATTATCAGGACATGGTTGTGGAGTAACAAGCCGCCTGTTCGAATGAGATAAAACAGTGGTTGTTTTAATTGGCTTTGTGGGATGTAAGATAATGACTTTGTGTATGTGAGTGAGGTTAGAGACACTGTGGGCACATAGAGGGTTGTACTCACATGCACACACTCACTCTCTCTCACACACACACACACACACACACACACACACACACACACACACACACACACACACACACACACACACACACACACACACTCACTCACTCACTCACTCACTCACTCACTCACTCATACACACACACTAGATTGGGGCTGAGAAAAGAGAGGAGTGGAAAATTAAAGGTCACATGAAATGCTGTTTTCGGATGCTTTTATATAGGCCTTAGTGGTCCCCTATTACTGTATCTGAAGCATCTTTCCCGAAATTCAGCCTTGGTGCAGAATTATAGGCACCACGAGTAGTCCCACAATGAGCTTTCCTCAGAACGCGCTGTTTCTGTGTCTGTAGCTTTAAATGCTAATGAGGAGGAGAGGGGCGGCAACATGTGCTAATGTTTACAAGGGATGTATCGCAATGGCTCGTAGCCCCGTTGCTGTAAGATGCCTCGAATTTAGCCATTCTCATCTGATCACCCAGATCAGGTCATTTCAATGAGGAGAAAAGCGGATATCGCGAGCCATAACACCAACAGCAGAACGGTTATCCAAATAACAAAGAAGGGTACAACACTCGCGTTAGAGCGTTTGTATTCACACACACACTTGATGCCATCTACCTTTACATTAGCGACAGTACCTCAGCTGATGGCTGCAGAGCTAATGTTACAGCCAGATTCTAAGGGTAACAAGCTAGGTAACCATATAGTAATCAACAAAATGATATAGCGTCAGTTGACTTACTTGTCCGAGGTTTGTAGCTGGACCAAGGAGAGTTAGTACTGATCCAGAATTTAATTTCAGACGGTCAGCAAGGCCAACCTTGTATTGGCTCAAGTTAAGGAAACAGTGGTGGCTGAAATGTTTGGCGCAGACATGCAAAACTTTGGGAAGTTGTGTCAGCGCATTTCCAGCGAAAATAAAATTAAGATGAAGTGTGCAGATGAAGGAACTAAAAAAAGACTTTTGTTTTCATTTGTACATCCAAGCACTGAGCAACTGTTGTGCTTCATTCATTTGCTCGCCATGATGTCTCTCCAGGAAAAAACGATATCGCACTTGCGATATCGCACTCAGTTTTTCATGGGCGGGCCAGATTATCTGGGCGGGGGGAGGCCAAGAGGAGAGGGGGAGGCATGGAGGAGAGGGGGAGGCCAGGAGGAGAGGGGGAGACATGGAGGAGAGGGGGAGGCCAGGAGGAGAGGGGGAGGCCAAGAGGAGAGGGGGAGGCATGGAGGAGAGGGGGAGGCCAGGAGGAGATGGGGAGGCATGGAGGAGAGGGGGAGGCATGGAGGAGAGGGGGAGGCCAGGAGGAGAGGGGGAGGCCAGGAGGAGAGGGGGAGGCCAGGAGGAGAGGGGGAGGCATGGAGGAAAGGGGGAGGCATGGAGGAGAGGGGGAGGCATGGAGGAGAGGGGGAGGCATGGAGGAGAGGGGGAGGCCAAGAGGAGAGGGGGAGGCCAAGAGGAAAGGGGGAGGCATGGAGGAGAGGGGGAGGCCAAGAGGAGAGGGGGAGGCATGGAGGAGAGGGGGAGGCCAAGAGGAGAGGGGGAGGCATGGAGGAGAGGGGGAGGCATGGAGGAGAGGGGGAGGCCAGGAGGAGAGGGGGAGGCCAGGAGGAGAGGGGGAGGCCAAGAGGAGAGGGGGAGGCCAAAAGGAAAGGGGGAGGCATGGAGGAGAGGGGGAGGCCAGGAGGAGAGGGGGAGGCATGGAGGAGAGGGGGAGGCCAGGAGGAGAGGGGGAGGCCAGGAGGAGAGGGGGAGGCCAAGAGGAGAGGGGGAGGCCAAGAGGAGAGGGGGAGGCATGGAGGAGAGGGGGAGGCCAGGAGGAGATGGGGAGGCCAGGAGGAGAGGGGGAGGCCAAGAGGAGAGGGGGAGGCCAGGAGGAGAGGGGGAGGCATGGAGGAGAGGGGGAGGCCAGGAGGAGAGGGGGAGGCATGGAGGAGAGGGGGAGGCATGGAGGAGAGGGGGAGGCCAGGAGGAGAGGGGGAGGCCAGGAGGAGAGGGGGAGGCATGGAGGAGAGGGGGAGGCCAGGAGGAGAGGGGGAGGCCAGGAGGAGAGGGGGAGGCCAAGAGGAGAGGGGGAGGCATGGAGGAGAGGGGGAGGCCAGGAGGAGAGGGGGAGGCCAGGAGGAGAGGGGGAGGCCAAGAGGAGAGGGGGAGGCATGGAGGAGAGGGGGAGGCCAGGAGGAGAGGGGGAGGCATGGAGGAGAGGGGGAGGCCAGGAGGAGAGGGGGAGGCATGGAGGAGAGGGGGAGGCCAGGAGGAGAGGGGGAGGCATGGAGGAGAGGGGGAGGCATGGAGGAGAGGGGGAGGCCAGGAGGAGAGGGGGAGGCCAGGAGGAGAGGGGGAGGCCAAGAGGAGAGGGGGAGGCCAAGAGGAAAGGGGGAGGCATGGAGGAGAGGGGGAGGCCAAGAGGAGAGGGGGAGGCATGGAGGAGAGGGGGAGGCCAAGAGGAGAGGGGGAGGCCAGGAGGAGAGGGGGAGGCCAGGAGGAGAGGGGGAGGCCAAGAGGAGAGGGGGAGGCCAAGAGGAAAGGGGGAGGCATGGAGGAGAGGGGGAGGCCAAGAGGAGAGGGGGAGGCATGGAGGAGAGGGGGAGGCCAAGAGGAGAGGGGGAGGCATGGAGGAGAGGGGGAGGCCAAGAGGAGAGGGGGAGGCCAAGAGGAGAGGGGGAGGCCAGGAGGAGAGGGGGAGGCATGGAGGAGAGGGGGAGGCCAGGAGGAGAGGGGGAGGCATGGAGGAGAGGGGGAGGCCAGGAGGAGAGGGGGAGGCCAGGAGGAGAGGGGGAGGCCAAGAGGAGAGGGGGAGGCATGGAGGAGAGGGGGAGGCATGGAGGAGAGGGGGAGGCCAGGAGGAGAGGGGGAGGCATGGAGGAGAGGGGGAGGCCAAGAGGAGAGGGGGAGGCCAGGAGGAGAGGGGGAGGCCAAGAGGAGAGGGGGAGGCCAAGAGGAAAGGGGGAGCCATGGAGGAGAGGGGGAGGCCAAGAGGAGAGGGGGAGGCATGGAGGAGAGGGGGAGGCATGGAGGAGAGGGGGAGGCCAGGAGGAGAGGGGGAGGCATGGAGGAGAGGGGGAGGCCAGGAGGAGAGGGGGAGGCATGGAGGAGAGGGGGAGGCCAGAAGGAGAGGGGGAGGCCAGGAGGAGAGGGGGAGGCCAAGAGGAGAGGGGGAGGCCAGGAGGAGAGGGGGAGGCATGGAGGAGAGGGGGAGGCCAGGAGGAGAGGGGGAGGCATGGAGGAGAGGGGGAGGCATGGAGGAGAGGGGGAGGCCAGGAGGAGAGGGGGAGGCATGGAGGAGAGGGGGAGGCCAGGAGGAGAGGGGGAGGCCAGGAGGAGAGGGGGAGGCCAAGAGGAGAGGGGGAGGCATGGAGGAGAGGGGGAGGCCAGGAGGAGAGGGGGAGGCCAGGAGGAGAGGGGGAGGCCAAGAGGAGAGGGGGAGGCATGGAGGAGAGGGGGAGGCCAGGAGGAGAGGGGGAGGCATGGAGGAGAGGGGGAGGCCAGGAGGAGAGGGGGAGGCATGGAGGAGAGGGGGAGGCCAGGAGGAGAGGGGGAGGCATGGAGGAGAGGGGGAGGCATGGAGGAGAGGGGGAGGCCAGGAGGAGAGGGGGAGGCCAGGAGGAGAGGGGGAGGCCAAGAGGAGAGGGGGAGGCCAAGAGGAAAGGGGGAGGCATGGAGGAGAGGGGGAGGCCAAGAGGAGAGGGGGAGGCCAAGAGGAAAGGGGGAGGCATGGAGGAGAGGGGGAGGCCAAGAGGAGAGGGGGAGGCATGGAGGAGAGGGGGAGGCATGGAGGAGAGGGGGAGGCCAGGAGGAGAGGGGGAGGCATGGAGGAGAGGGGGAGGCCAGGAGGAGAGGGGGAGGCATGGAGGAGAGGGGGAGGCCAATAGGAGAGGGGGAGGCCAGGAGGAGAGGGGGAGGCATGGAGGAGAGGGGGAGGCCAGGAGGAGAGGGGGAGGCCAGGAGGAGAGGGGGAGGCATGGAGGAGAGGGGGAGGCCAGGAGGAGAGGGGGAGGCCAGGAGGAGAGGGGGAGGCCAAGAGGAGAGGGGGAGGCATGGAGGAGAGGGGGAGGCCAGGAGGAGAGGGGGAGGCATGGAGGAGAGGGGGAGGCCAAGAGGAGAGGGGGAGGCATGGAGGAGAGGGGGAGGCATGGAGGAGAGGGGGAGGCCAGACAGAAACAGAGAGAAATGGAGAGAACACAGAGGCCAGGAGGAGAAGGATTGAGAAACCGACTGGCAGGCACAGCTGCAAACAGAATGAGAAATGTGGCGCACTTAAGGGATTAAGGTCGACTGCTGAGGTCTGCTTTTCACCCACTGATGGGGGGTGACAGGGTAAAGAGGTGTGTGCGTGTGTGTAATGTGGGTTGTGGAGGATGATCTGTAGAGCAGGGGAGGGGCTGGAGGAAAGCTGAAGATGGACTTATTGGGGTTGAAGGGAAGGGGTGAGAGCTGGAGTCGGGGGCTGGGGGGGGGGGGTCAGATACAGTGCCCTCCAAAAGTATTGGAACAGTGAGGCGAATTCCTTTATTTTTGCTGTAGACTGAAAACATTTGGGCTTGACATCAAATAATGAACGTGAGACCAGAGATCAACGTTTCAGCTTTTATTTCCAGGTATTTACATCAGGATCTGATGCACAACTAAGAAAATATCACATTTTGTTTGAATCCACCCATTTGTCATGTGATCAAAAGTATTGGAACAGATATACTTAAAACATATTTAAGTGAATAAGACTTAATATTTAGTTGCAAATCCTTTGCTTTCAATAACTGCAGCAAGTCTGTGACCCATTGACGTCACCAAACTTTTGCATTCTTCCTTTTTGATGCTTTCCCAGGCTTTCACTGCAGCCTCTTTCAGTTGTTGTTTGTTTTGTGGGGTTCCTCCCTTCAGTCTCCTCTTAAGCAGGTAAAATGCATGCTCTATAGGGTTTAAGTCTGGAGATTGACTTGGCCAGTCTAATACCTTTCATTTCTTGCCCCTGATGAACTCCTTTGTTGTTTTGGCAGTGTGTTTTGGGTCGTTATCTTGCTGCATGATGAAGGCTCTGCCAATCAGTTTGGTTGCATCTTTCCTTAAATTGGCAGACAAAATGTTTCTGTAGACTTCCGAGTTCATTTTGCTGCTGCCATCATGTGTTACATCCTCAATGAAGATTAATGAGCCCGTCCCAGAAGAAGCCATGCAAGCCCAAGCCATGACATTACCTCCACCGTGTTTCACAGATGAGCTTGTGTGTTTGGGATCATGAGCAGTTCCTTTCTTTCTCCAAACTTTAGCCTTTCCATCACTTTGGTAAAAGTTAATCTTTGTCTCATCAGTCCATAAAACTTTGTCCCAGAATTTTTGAGGTTCATCTCTGTACTTTTTGGCAAATTCCAGCCTGGCCTTCCTATTCTTCTTGCTAATGAGTGGTTTGCATCTTCTGGTGTAGCCCTTGTACTTTTGTTCATGAAGTCTTCTGCGAACAGTAGATAGTGATACCTTCACTCCTGCCATCTGGAGGTTGTTGCTGATCTCACTAACAGTTGTTTTAGGGTCTTTCTTTACAGCTCTCACAATGTTTCTGTCATCAACTGCTGATGTTTTCCTTGGTCTACCTGTTCGACGTCTGTTACTTAGTACACCAGTAGTTTTCTTCTTCTTCAGGACATTCCAAATGGTTGTACTGGCTATGGCCAATGTTTCTGCAATGGCTCTGATTGATTTTCCATCTTCTCTAAGACTCACAATTGCTTGTTTTTCACCCAAAGACAGCGCTCTGGTTTTCATGTTGTTTTCACCTCTGAATACAGTCTGCATAGACAAAACCTATCTTACCCAATCTGAACCTGAGTGTAGACATTCAGTGGTATTTATTGATTGAATAATGTATGTAATAGGACACACCTGGGCAACAAAACACACCTGTCAGTCACATGTTCCAATACTTTTGCTCACGTGACAAATGGGTGGGTTCGAACAAAAAGGTGATATTTTCTAATTTGTGCATCAGATCCTGATGTAAATACCTGGAAATAAAAGCTGAAACGTTGATCTCTGGTTTCACATTCATCGTTTGATGTCAAGCCCAAATGTTTTCAGTCTACAGCAAAAATAAAGGAATTGGCCTCACTGTTCCAATACTTTTGGAGGGCACTGTAGTTGAGCAGTTAGGAAGTCGGGCTATTAATCAGAAGGTTGTTGGTTGCATTCCCGGCTGTGCCAAATGACGTTGTGTCCTTGGGCAAGGCACTTCCCCCTACTTGCCTTGGGGGGAATGTCCCTGTACTTACTGTAAGTCGCTCTGGATGAGAGCGTCTGCTAAATGACTAAATGTAAGGGTGACGGATGTGGGAGGAGACTCATGAAATTGCGAGAGAAGAGAGAAGAAGAGATAGCTATTATTAGGGTGTATGAACCAAAGCCACATCACAACTAGACACAATCACATAGATGACACTGAGCTTTGATGATCTTGAAAGATGAGTATGAAAGACCAGAAGTGTTTTATTGATTCTGGATTCTGTAGTCAGTGGCCATGAGGAAACGGTGTTTGTGGGTCATGGTTGGTGAGAGTAGGCCAAATATCCAGGGATGAAGTGATCAATCCCAAACTGCCCATCTTCCATGAGAGCATACTCCATTCTTTTCATGTATTTAAACCCTGAGGAAGATCATGTTCAAGTTTCATGAAATAGAATGTCAAATACCAGTCCATTCACAGTGCTCTGCTCTGTACGACAGGAAGGTGGACAACAGTAGATGTTAAAATCCTATCTTTGCACATCAGTGAGACGCAGTGTAACAGGTCACGTGCAGCTTCCTCGATTTTATGATTAGAGGTGATTCTAAATATCTCTTGTTTGTAGGACTAGTTATCTTTCCACGCGTTCTTTTCACATTCGTCTTCCAAGGAATGCGTGGATATTGATCGTTCAAATTATGTTCCCAGTCTTAGATTCTCAGAATGTTTGTTTCTTTCAAGTCGTGCACGTATGTTTCTATGAATGTACGACGTACCCATCGTTCATGAATGCATTCATGATTTCAGTCTCTAGTTCTTCTCAATGTATCTTTCTTTGTCACAAAGCCAGCGCGTCAGGCCCCCTCGTTACTGTATCCACACATCGCTTGAAGCATTTCATCAGAAGGCTGGTTCTTTCATGGCACCCAAGCTTCATGTCATGTTTGGTCAACTGCAGGCGTGCTGAATGAGACCTTCCCCTTCAGAGGACTGGACTACAGCAGGCATTCACAGCCCAGGACACGCATGTTCACACATCGGGAGTTGTTGTGTACCTGCATGTTGTCGACCTGTTGCCTCCCTCCACCAGAACATCTTCTGTATCGTCTCTACAGGATGTTGTTGTTTGTCTGGACCTGATGTTTCCTCCAGGATCACATGACTCTTATTGAGAGACTTGTTGCTCTTGTTAGTTAGTTGTATCTGACTTAAAACTATTGTTCTTGCTGTGTATAATTTTGTAGCTTTTTTTTTTTTCTTCTCACAGGTTCATCCTTGCACTTTTCAAGGTTCATGTTGTTTAAGTGTATCTTGTTTAACTACATGCTCTCATGGTTGTTCCCTTTGGCAATTATTTAGTTTACACAATGTATGCTTCATGTTTTGGCTACCCGCAATGGCTCGTTGTTGTGCTCAGTGACCTATGCTCTTTTGTACAGCTCTCTCTTGGAAGTCGCTTTGGATAAAAGCTAAATGCAAACACGTAATGTTGTTGGTGCTATGTGAAGCCTTTTGACGTGCTTGTTGAAAAGTCTATCCTCTGTCTGACAGGGTTCCCGTCCCCAGCGTCAACATCCTGTGCTCCCTGCCGGGTCACACTGTGTACTGCTGCCATGCCTGCTGCTCTGAGGGAAGGCATGTCCCATCAGACAGAACCAAAGCCAAAGACCCTTTTCTATGGCCACAAATGGATAAATCAGTCCAGGAGTTCATGACTGCAGCCGAGTGTCTGGTGGACGGCCCTCAGCATTCTGTTACCGATGCTGGGCGAACTACTGCTGCTTGGCCGAGAGCAGAGAACTGATTTGTCTGTCTGTGAACCTATGTGTGTGTACGTGTGTGTGTGTGTGTGTGTGTGTGTGGGGGGGGTGCTTCCCAGGAGCCCTTCACGTCCTCTGCCGAGGGCTGGACAGCCAGGCTGAGTGTCACAGCCATACATGGGTACATGATGGTGTAACCGCACAGTCTAACAGGCTCTGAGGGGACTCCCTGCTAACACGTAGCACAGCCTTCACACCTGCCCTGCACACACACAGGGCATCTACTGGACAGCTGTGCTGCGAACGCTGAGCGCTCTCAAACACACGCCGGGAGTGTGCTCTTACGTAAACACACACACACACACACACATTCCCTCTCACACAAACATATGTTGTACACAAACACTCTGTCACACACACACTCTCTCACTAACGCACAGACAGACACACGCCCTCTTCTATTCTTCTCTTTTGTTTCGATTGAACCAGCAACAAGTACGGATTGGGTTCCCAGGGGCACGAGGCTCTGCAGCTGGCAGAGATAAGGACTTCATTGTCATTATCGGTGCCTAAAAGACTGTTGCCTGCCATATGAGAGCTATTTGTGGCTTTTGTGTGTCTATAAATGGCAATCACTGCAGCTATGCACACACACACACCCAGACCGACGCACACACACCCAGACCTGTGCACAAACACACGCATACACACTTACAGCCACAGACACAGCCCCGGTCATACATGGCCAACCCCTGATGAAGGAGCTGAGTAGGGGAGGTTGAAGTGCTCTGCAGAGCCCCAGTGGACATGCCTAGCCCTGGGGGGGCCTCAGCCGAGAGCGACCTCAGCCTGGAGGACTGGAACCAGAGGCTCCGGAAGGTAAGAGTCGCTTTTAGCTTGCGCTTTATCCGAGCTCCGAGGAGTGAATGTGTGCATGTGATTGCGTGTGTGTGTGTGTGTGTGTGCGGGGAGGGGGGCCAAATAGAGAACACAGGAAGCAGCAGCTGCTCAGGTTTTAGAGTGTCTGTGTGTGTGTGTTTGGGGGTGGAGTATGTGAGAATGCCGCCAGATCATGTGGGTGCCTGTTCCCCCTGACCTTCAGGAGGATTGATTTGAACTGGGTCTTGTCTCGCTGACCTATCCACGCCCAGATGATTTCCAGCTTCTGAGCGGTGTGGACCCGTGGTGTGGGTCATGGGCAGGTGCTGGGCTGCTCCATGACCTGCTGGGTGGGATGAATTCTCTTCACGACGCCCCTGTGTCTTAACCAGACCATGTTTGATTCAATCAGGAGCACAGAAGCTAGCTGACTTGATGAATAAGACAGGCAAGCCTTCTGTGTTTACTGTGTTTAGTTGATCTGAGATGTAGCCCTGCTTGAGGTGTCACAGCCACAGAAACAATCCAGGAAACATTTCTTGAGCGAAGCTGCTCCAGAACCAGCGGAGAACCCGATGGCGTCATCCAATTAGTAAAGTCTCCCACTGTCAGGGTACATGTGAAGCTTGGGAACTACAAGTAACAGTCCATCTTCTGCCAGCATGTTTCCAACACGAAAACATGATGGACTTCTAACGAGCATCTTCACTGTCATGGTGTCTGGACCCGAGCAGTGTCAGCGTGGGCACCAGAGCTGGTGTGCGGAGCTGAAGGTGTGACTGCGTCATGGCAGGGCTTGCTCGGTGAACAATAGGTCAGGTCCACACTCTCTCCTCCTCTCCAGGGCTCCAGCAGTCTAACGGCTGACGGACGCCCCCCCCCCCCCGTCGCCTCGCAGGCCGGGAGCCGCAGGAGAAACGAGCCTTAACAAAGTCCTGAGAGACTCTCAGAAAGACGTCGCTGGAAGGACAGCCTGGGAGTGCTGTGGGACTCTCAGTGGGTGTGTGTTTGTGTGGGTGTGAGTGTGTGAGAGTGGGTGTGAGTGTGTGAGAGTGTGTGTGTGGGTGTGTGAGAGAGAGAGAGAGGGAAAGAAGGACTCCCAGAGCTGTCACCGACCAGTCAAGCGGACACAGATACAATGTTTGCACCTGTACATTTCCTTAAAGGATTAAAGGACACCCTAGGTAGTGAACAGAACCCTGATGGGCTGAACAGATTGCATTTTTAATGTGATTTTTGGGGTCTAAAGGACCACACGTGTCCTCAGACTTGATGGACAAAAACCCCCCTCTCTTACCAGAACCACCCCCCTCTCCCAGACAGATGGCAGTGGCTGCCCCCCCCCCCCCAGAGGCTGTATCTCTGTGATGTGTTGACGTTAAAGGGAGGGGCTGCGATGAGATGGAACCCCACATTCTTTACTAGACCACGCCCTGCTGTTTATCATCTCCCACACAGGAGAGATGCGACATGCATCTGGCTGCATCTGGCTGCACACCAAATCACAGGGTTGGCAGTGTATGTGGGTGTGTCTGGGTGTTTGGGTGTGGAGGTGTGTGTGTGTGAACAGTCGGTTGTTTCTCCGGAGAGCCTTGAGAAGCGTGATGGGAGAATGAGGGGAGTGAAGGAGAGAGAGCCATGGTCTGTTTCAAGAGCCCACCTCCAAAATGTTCACTCCAACATCACTCAACAACGCAAAGGCTCTGTACATTCTGTTTCAGTAGGTAGGAGGGGCTGGAGGGGTGTGTGTGTGTGTGTGTGTGTGTGTGTGTAAGGGGGGGGATTTACCCCCCGTCCTTGTACGGCTCGCACGTGCCGTTGGAATAGTGGTGTGTGTCAGGGTACACCCAGTACGATCACCAACAGCCAGGGAACACTGAGTTCTATTGGCGAGGGGCAGACCTGACGCTAAAACTGCCATATCTCCTTGTTGTGAACTTGATTTGTTCCACCTAGTACGGCCGTAGGAACCATAGAAATGTTTTTTTAATATAGCCTTCAACAGATTTACGGCGCTTCGCAGAATGCATTTGGAGAACCAATTGCACAACAGAAGCAAACATTGAAACCCACCGAGAGGTAATAGGATATGGAAGAGCTCCATGACCCCTTCAAAGGGGGCCAGACTGGCGGGAGAGAGATGCCTGCCATAGCTTTCCAGACTATTTATTTATCCGCTGCCGTGGCGACCTAGGAAATGTAGTCACGGAGGTTACCATGTGGGAACACGCACAGATATAAACAAGCTTCACCAGCCCAAGGTGGTTCCCCTTTAAAATATTGGGGTGATCCAAGATTTGTACAAAGAAAACAATGATCATGACTGACTCGATTAGCTTTGTATTTCCAGCGATTAGAGCCCGAAATCAGCCAGTTAGACCAATTAAATGAGTAGTCCTGAGTCTATCAAAGGAAAAGGTAAAACAGCCAAAAGAACTAAAAGCACAATAACAAAAATATATTGCGAATGGAAAAGTGCAGTGCATAATAGTGCAGCCTTTGTGCCAAGCCCTAAACTTGAAGTTCAGTTTGTGAGCGCACAAAGTCATGACAACAAACTTGCGCAACCCCCTCACTCAACCCCCTCACTCAACCCCCTCACTCAACCCCCTCACTCAGCCCCCACCTCCTGCTAGTCAACGCGACCGCAGCCAGAGGGCGTCGCGTCTGTTGACGGCTGCAGTGGCTGTCACACGGCTGAACTGCCCTCTCCCCTCCTTGGCTGAGAGGGGAAAACAACAAGCTTGCCTTTCATCCTTGGAGCGCTCCCAGGAAAGACTTTCACTGTGTGAGAGAGAACACACTTCCTCCGCACCCTGGATACAGATCGCTGCTCTCTGAGCTCTTAGTCAGAGTAATGACATGTGACATCATAGATTGCCCACACACACACACATTCCTCAGTATGGGAGCATTCATCTGAGTCCGGCCTGACAAATCGTAATCATCAGTCCATCGCCTCTCCACTCTCTGAGATCATAGTGAAAGCTCTTTCAGGGCTGACGTGAAGCAAAGGAATATGAGGGGAGACTTTGGTGCTTTGGGATCTGCACGCTGGACACCGGTGCCATAGTAACACCACGACTTGTCATTCTAGCAAGTGCCAGGCTGCTGGCTGGCGACTCGAGTCTGGTAAATCAGCAGCTTTGATCCTCAGTCTTATCCAGGCGTCCTCTCATCGACCAGTGGCTGTACTCCTAACCCGGGCAGCACGTTGGGACTTGTCCACAGAGCTGTGTTGTCATCTGCTGGCGACAGTGAGGTGTAATTGTCGGCGAGCTCTCAGGTGATGGCGTAATCCTGGCGACTCCAACAGTGCTGACTTCCCCCTCGGTTCAGACCTTCACTATCCTGTCTTGTTAAGGCAGAATCCAGCCCACGGCACTCTGGCTCTGCATCTCTCCTGTCTAGCGTCTAGAACAGCGTTCCCCAACCACTGGTCCGCGGACCGGTACCGGTCCGTGGGTCATTTGGTACCGGGCCGCACAGAAAAATAACAATAACATTATTTCCTTTTAATTGATTATCAGAGTCTGAAAGACGTTTTATTCTGAACAAATTACCGGATTCTCTCCTTCTCTGCGGGCCTTTTCCTCTGAGCCAAAAACAAAGTTTAGCAAGTTTGTGGGCTTCATTGAGCGGTAGGCTAACTATCACGCGCATCTCTTCCTCTTGAAACATGACAAGTGATAGTTACCACTCAATGAAGCCTGTTTGAGACAGCAACTCTGCTGCTCAAAATTCCTGCCGGTGCCCCTGCTTGGCTCCAGTCATAGCATAGCCTCTGATCTTGTCACCAATTTGTCCAAAGAGCCAGATATAAAACAGCTGACATAAAAATTGGATGTCATAATTGTAGCAAGATTCTCCCAAAGAATCTTCCCACATGTGGTGCCGGTCGTGCCAGCGGAGAGCCTGTATCATCCATCCTGTGATTGGTCTGAAGCACCTGCCGTGTACTGACCTCCCCTGATTAGCAGTGTGCTGGTGATCCTGTCGTCTCATCACACCAGTTGTTTCATGACCTTCGTCGCGGAGGACAGAAGGGCTGTGATTACCCCGTGTATCCCAGATTGTACTTGATGATGGGAAGTGATTAGTGATTAGTGATTAGCACGGACACACGCCTCTTCCTAGGGGGGAGAGGTTCCGCCTGTGGTTGAGTCGCCTGGCTCACCATGGGTGCTCCATGGGTGCTGGGATTGGGATTCACACCATACCATATGATGTGATGACATATGACACTATAATCAGTATCCATGCTTTTCAGTATCCTCCTCACCACAGATTATAACCATAACACGTATACATCACATTTACATTTAGTCATTTAGCAGACTTACAGTAAGTACAGGGACATTCCCCCCGAGGCAAGTAGGGTGAAGTGCCTTGCCCAAGGACACAACGTCATTTGGCACGGCGGGGAATCGATCCGGCAACCTTCTGATTACCAGCCCGACTCCTTCACCGCTCAGCCATCTGACTCCCATGTCAGTGTTCTATGATATACTGAACTGTCGACACAACCATTCTGCGATAATCAAGAATATAATTATAAAGCTGTGCATAATCACTAATACTGTTAGAAGGCTGTAAATCATCAATGAGTCTGTTTTGAACAGATACTGTATAATCAGTGAGTCCGTCATGAAGCTGTGTATAGTTTCATCAATGTTCCTTGTGTTTCGGAGGGAAGCCAAGCTGTGAAAGTTTGACAGTCTCTTCACAGTGCAGGAGCCCCCGCACAGAAACACACAGGCCTCGTGGAGCGTCTGATTTTGTATTCACGTCCTTCACTCAGCGCATGTCTTTTTCATCCAAGATTAAGACGCACACACGTCTACACCCCCTACTGCGTTTAACACACGCCTCCACCCCCTACTGCGTTTAATTAACCAAAGCCGTCTTTAAGAGCATCCACAGGTCGCTATTTGACAAGAAGGCTTCTGGCATGGCGCAGTATTTGGGTGATTAGGAGTTAAACAGGCTTGTCCCCTCCCCACACCTCCAGTCCACAAGCGGAGTGGGAGAATTACAAGTGAGGTTGTTGATTGTGCACTGTGTTTGTGGTCTGATAAAGTCTGACTCAAATGTCTGCTAGGTTTTGTAGGAAACATTTGGAGTGGAGCAGTGATTCATGGATGCCAGCGAGGTTTGGAAGGACTGCACTCCTCAGGGGGCTGGCGGTCCTTATTGGCGCCGTTAGAAGGAGATCCTAAACCCCCAGTTTTACGAGAGAGAGAATGTCCCGCAGAGTCGACGCATTCTGTCTGCAAATGCAACATCTCAGCTCAGATCGGCACAGCGAGAGATCACTAAACACCTTTCAACACGCCAGTTTGCATGATTCCTACAATATGAATCCTGACAACAAGAAAGCTACACATGGGATTACATTTTTTTGGGGGGGCTTGTAAACCGTTGAATTCATAATAGTCTCTTCCTGTCTCCCCCTTTTGATTGTTGACATACATACTGTGCACACACACACCAACACAAAACAACCATACACATATCACACACACACACACCCACCACACATCGAGAGTGAGCGCTCTGAGAGCTCTGATGTCTGTATCAGTTTACAGTCTGTCTCACAGCACACAACACGCGTGTGCGTGTCACTGGTGGGACAGAGATGTCCAGCTCTCTCTAACTTCATTAGATGATGTCATGCCTCCTCCGAGCAGCTGTGCGGCTCTCTCCAGCTCCACAGACGAAGGGGAACCCTGTTCCATATAGCCAGTGGGCGTGTTGTGCCAACTGGCGCATGTTGGTGCTTCTACTGTGGGTTTGCAGTTTTCAGTGTGTGGACTGTGCATTTTAGTGTTATTTCAGTGGGGGAACAGGGTGGGTATAGGGTGGGTACAGGGTGGGTACAGGGTGGGTACAGTGGGGGTACGGGGAGGGTACAGGGTGGGTACAGTGGGGGAACAGTGTGGGTATAGGGTGGGTACAGGGTGGGTACAGTAGGGGTACAGGGTGGGTACAGGGAGGGTACAGGGTGGATACAGTGTGGGTACAGGGAGGGTACAGGGTGGGTACAGGGAGGGTACAGGGTGGGTACAGTGTGGGTACAGGGAGGGTACAGGGTGGGTACAGTAGGGGTACAGGGTGGGTACAGGGAGGGTACAGTGTGGGTACAGTGTGGGTACAGGGTGGGTACAGGGTGGGTACAGGGTGGGTACAGTAGGGGTACAGGGTGGGTACAGGGTGGGTACAGGGTGGGTACAGGGTGGGAACAGGGTGGGTACAGTGTAGGTACAGTGTGGGTACAGTGTGGGTACAGGGAGGGTACAGTGTGGGTACAGGGAGGGTCAGTCAGTGAACGTTGTAAACCACGTGACATTGAAGGACTGGGATGCCACCACCACAAACATTGAGTTTGTTGTCATGAATCCGGCATGGCATGCTTCAGCTGGGATGTTCTGGAGCAGGGTAACGTGAACTAAAATGTCAGAGTCACACAATCTGATGAATCCCACAGACAAGCACAGCCAAAGCAACGGAATGAATGTGAGCGCACTTGGGATGTTTTATATAAACTGCCCACCCCGTCCGACCGCACAAAGCAGGCCTTCATCACAGGCGCTGGGAAATGGAAAAAAGCCCCAGTCTGCATGTGATCCTCGTTGCTAGGTCCAACAATCCCAGAGTTGTGTAACGTCTGAAGTGAGAACAGGGCCGGCCTCTGGTCTCCCTCCTCCGCCTCCCAGGAAACAGTGAACGGTCTGTTCTGACACATTCCATGAAGAGCACAACATCTGGGAGTGTCATCAGGAAAACACAAGGCATCGCTCCCCCGTTTCCTGAGCAGTTCCTCCACCAGGGCCGCTGCTGCAAGCTCAAGGTAAAACCATCACGAAACCTGGGCTCTGCTGGGGAGGGGATTGGGGAGAGGGGTGGGGGGGAGGGGGGGGGGAGGGGTGGGGGGAGGGGGGGGGAGGCGTGAAATAGCTCAAATAGAAATGTCAAAAAGTTGTTTTGATGCATGAGATGATTTAATTAGAGGAACAGACTCATTAGCATTGTGGGTGGAAGGAGACTTAGAAGTGCTGGGATAAAGCATGCAGCTTGAAGTCTACACCTTGATCCACTGTGGCTTTTATGGCAAGCAGTCGTTCTCCACAAGCTACTTGTTTAGACTTGGAAACGATAGGTTGCTTTCATATTTATGATAGTCTTCTTCAACGTCCAACCATTCTGATTGCATGCCTTTGAAAGTTAGCTGTATAGTCATACGGAGAAATATAGAGGATGTTTTTATTTTTGATTTATTTTACTCGAGGCATACACTTCCAAAAACCCGTTGATAACAATAATAAGACTTTATTGATGTAGCACATTTCATACAAGAATTGCAGCTCAAGGTACTTCACATGAAATCAACAAAAACAATAATGAAAGTGATAAAGGCATAAAACCCTTCTGAACACAGGCCGGAGTCTTTGCGGGAATAATGCTTACAGCCTTAACTGTTCGTTATCTGTACCTTCTCTGTTGTACAGATCAATTCAGTCTCCTCCTCCTTGCTGTAATTATTTGTCACACCAGCACCAGTGGGCCTGAACAAGTGGTTGTGCTCTTGGAGCTACTTTGCATAGAAACCATCCAGATTTTCCATGGCAGTAATGGCTGAGTGTTTGTGAATGAAAAGGCCTAATCCCTTTATCTCCTTCCTCCCTGCTTCATGGCTCTTCAGCCCCCAGCGTTGGTGGACCTCCTTGGGTGGGTGGTGTCTCCCAGCCCTGTCCCATTGGGCTGGAGGAGGCCTGCCTCACAGTCACACGGCACCAGGAACCCAGACACTGCTTCACGCACAACCGGCGTCTGTGTCTGAGAGCCGGGAGGTTGTTGGGATTTTGGAGTTGATGATAATCTGTGTGTTTTTGAGGACTCTTGTATCGAGCACTGTCTGAGTGTATGAGGAAGCAAAGAGAGGGAGGTAAAGAGAGGTAGAGAGAGAGTTAGAGATGGAAAGAGAGAGAGGGGTAGAAAGAGAGAGTTAGAGATGGAGAGAGAGAGAGGGGTAGAAAGAGAGAGGTAGAGATGGAGAGAGAGAGAGAGAGCCAGACATCCAGAGACTGTCTTAGAGCGTTGGTCTTCTCCATCCGTCCACTCTCAACACCAGTGGTTCTGATGGTCTGTGTCTGATTGTACTTGTGATGTTGAAAATGGATGGAAATGTAATAGTATAGCACAAAACAACTTTAAAATCTCTCTCTCTCTCTCTCTCTCTCTCTCTCTCTCTCTCTCTCTCTCTCTGTCTTTCTCTGTCCCTGTGGGCAGACTGAACACAGCCTCTCCTCCCAGTGAGCAGACTGAACACAGCCTCTCCTCCCAGTGAGCAGACTGAACACAGCCTCTACTCCCAGTGAGCAGACTGAACACAGCCTCTCCTCCCAGTGAGCAGACTGAACACAGCCTCTCCTCCCAGTGAGCAGACTGAACACAGCCTCTCCTCCCAGTGAGCAGACTGAACACAGCCTCTCCTCCCTGTGGGCAGACAGTACACAGCCTCTCCTCCCAGTGAGCAGACAGAGCACAGCCTCTCCTCCCTGTGGGCAGATTGAACACAGCCTCTCCTCCCTGTGGGCAGACTGAACACAGCCTCTCCTCCCTGTGGGCAGACTGAACACAGCCTCTCCTCCCAGTGAGCAGACAGAGCACAGCCTCTCCTCCCTGTGGGCAGACTGAACACAGCCTCTCCTCCCAGTGAGCAGATTGAACACAGCCTCTCCTCCCTGTGGGCAGACTGAACACAGCCTCTCCTCCCTGTGAACACACTGAACACAGCCTCTCCTCCCTGTGTAGCCAGGTCAGCCTGTGACGGCCTGTTTCAACAGCCAGCCTGCATCTCTCTCTTTCTGTTCTTATGATATGGTTTGGCCAGGAGCGTGAAGCAAGCCTCACATCTAGCTGGCTGAGGACACCTTAATCTGTGTTCCCCACGGCAGCTCAGGGCTTGGTGTGGGGGTGGAGGACAGTCACTGTTTGAATGATGATAACATGTTGTTACTCTTCTTTGAATGTTAACTACAAGTGGGAATTGGCTAAATTCATTGTAGCTTTCCTCTGGACTCTTGAGGATACTTGTGCAAAGATCTGTGTGAAGTTTGGATTTTTTTTATCCCATTTGTCCAACTCATGCTATCTTGGTGGACCCCCACATTTCACTACCACACAGTGCACAACACATGTTCTATTGTTGATTTGATTATGTTCAACAATGATCTAATTGGATTATTTAAATGAATCGATTGTTGTGGTACAGAATGCTCTTCTGGTTTTGTCCTGAAGCTCATTTACAGCCATGTTCAAATGGGCTGTGGAACTTCATAGACCCAAACATGTAGGTGTGTCTGTGTTCAATGTCAGTGGAGCCCGTAAGAAAGTGGATAATCTGAGGGCCCAGGTCGGGGACAGTTACTCTGCTGGATCCAGGAGTTCTTGTGGTTATTATTACATTTGAAAAAGAAATACCAGGTTGTCAAAAAAGACTCCTGTAGGACTTCAGAATGAAACCTGGGGCCTTTGATTGATCTAACAGTCTCTCTCTCTCTCTCTCTCTCTCTCTCTCTCTCTCTCTCTCTCTCTCTCTCTATCTCTCTCTCTCTTTCTCTCTCTCTCTCTCTCTCTCTCTCTCTCTCTCTCTCTCTCTCTCTCTCTCTCTCTCTCTCTCTCTCTCTCTCTCTCTTCTTTCTCTCTGTTTATCTCTCTCCCTTTCTCTCTCTCTCTCTATCTCTCTGTCTCTCTCTCTCTCTCTCTCTGTCTCTCTGTCTCTCTCTCTCTCTCTCTCTCTCTCTCTCTCTCTCTCTCTCTCTCCCTCTCTCTTTCTCTCTCTCTCTCTCTCTCTCTCTCTCTCTCTCTCTCTCTCTCTCTCTCTCTCTCTCTCTCTCTCTCTCTCTCTCTCTCTCTCTCTCTGTCTCTCTCTCTCTCCGCCAGTTCACATTTGTGCCTGTGCAGTGGAGAATACCAATTAAAAACGTTGTGTGGAAGCAGGGAAGAGGACATCTTACAAGACAGGCTGATGAGGTACACTAGCTGCAACTGTTCTGCCTGCGTCTCTGAACATCTTCCTCGTCGGCGGTAATACAAAGCTCCCCCCCTGCCCAGAGCTAACTCAGCAACTAAACTCCAGCCTTCTCCAACTTCCTTCTCCAACACTTTTCACTTTTCTCCAACTCATTTTCTACCTCCCAATCCCACCTGCTGGATTATAAATCGTTCACCCTCCCAGACACCCAGTCCACACTTCAATTGAGCCTTAGGTAATGTGTGATCCTGCTCTTAATTGAGCTAATATTTCACACCAATCTGGCACCTGTGAAGTCCTGTGCAATTACTTATTCCCAGCTTGACACTGCTAGATTTAATGCTAGGTTTAATTCAGGCATCCATAAAGCCATGCCAGTGATCCCCAGCAGAGAGAAAAACAACTGGCCTTCTTTAACAAAGACACTGACAGCACATGTATGGCAGAGTAGGACAGTGCAGGGAGGGAAAGAAATCCCTCTGTGGGTAATGCAAACTGGGACGAATGGGACCTATTATGCAAGCTATTTCATTAAAATACTAATGTAAAAATCAAATTCACATTAAAAGTATTTTTATCTCTGACATTTACATTTATGCATTTAGCAGACGCTTTTATCCAAAGCGACTTCCAAAAGAGAGCTTTACAAAAGTGCATAGGTCACTGATCATAACAACGAGATAGCCCCAAACATTGTGAGTAACCAAAACATGAAGCATACATTGTGAAAACTAAATAAGTCCTAAAGGGAAGAACCATAAGAGCATGTAGTTGAACAAGTTACAATTAAACAATTTAACAACATGAACCTCAAAAAGTGCAAGGGTGTACCTATGGTAAAAATGTGATTATTCAACCTTGAAGATAACATTTCATGTGTTTATCATGGTAAAATACTTTGAAGTAAAACAGTATGCTGCAGACTTAGCATCATTACCAAAGTTACTATCCCTTTCACCAGTCACACAGGTTCTGCCTAGCTAATATTCCACACTAACAAAATATCTTGTGCAATATTTTTATTAATTTTTTATCCGTCTGTTTTCTAAACAGTGACAATTGTGTGTCAGTAGTTCTTTCCGTTGTGACACAGGCTGTGTTAGTCGTACCCATGAAGTCATTTAGCAGCAGCAGACGCTCTTATCCAGAGCGAATCCTGTGTCTACGTGATAGTTAACATACCTCTCGTAACTTCAGTGTCTAACTCTCCTCACAGACACGTATGGGCACTGCTGCATGCTTCAATCACACCCCTATGACAGGCATGTGCCTGTGCATGTGATGGGTGCATGTGAGACATGTGTTTCAGTGTCCACATCCAGCCAGCCAGCCAAGCGGCCAGCCAGCTAGTCACCCAGCCAGGGGACAGTCACAGACCTGTTCCCCTGCCAGAGCGGCCAGCCAGCTAGTCACCCAGCCAGGGGACAGTCACAGACCTGTTTCCCTGCCAGAGCGGCCAGCCAGCTAGTCACCCAGCCAGGGGACAGTCACAGACCTGTTCCCCTGCCAGAGCGGGAACTGTCACTCTGGGACTGTCAGGAAGTTAAAGTCAGGGTGTCTCAGATTACACTGCCAGCCTGCCTGGCTCCCCCCGCCCTAACGTTCTCCCCCCCTCTCCCCCTCTCTTCCCCTCCCTGGCGTCAGAACCCCGCCACTCTGGCGAGGAAGGAGAGAGAGAGTATAACCGCTAGCATGCTGTCTGACGGAGGACTGTACAAGGCCGAGGTGGTGTTCATAGGGGACCCGGAGGTGTTGGGCTCCACAGACAGACCCAGGCAGGAGCCTCTCCCTCAGGTTAGTGTCTGCTCCTCCTCTCCTCTCCTCACCTCTCCTCACCTCTCCTCTCCTCACCTCACCTCACCTCACCTCTCCTCACATCACCTCACCTCTCCTCTCCTCTCCCTCTCCTCTCCTCTCCTCTCCTCTCCTCTCCTCTCCTCTCCTCTCCTCTCCTCTCCTCACCTCACCTCTCCTCACCTCTCCTCTCCTCTCCTCACCTCTCCTCTCCTCTCCTCACCTCTCCTGAGCGTGGGCACGGCTGTTCCAGCCCAGCTACCCCCACGCCCTCTGTCTGCCGGTCTGCTCTACCCTCCCACTCCTGCCACGCTGTACACCCAGTTGAGACCCCGACAGAGCTACGTGCTGCGTGTGTGCCGTGGACCGGACAGAATAGGCGGGTCCAGCTGAGAAAATAGCAAAGCTGTCAGTGTAATCACTCTCAGCCGCTCTGGATGATTGGCAATCTTAATTGAGTGTGAGCAGAACTGTGAATAGCGCTGTCAATCACACAGTATCAACTATATCTGAGTAACCATGAATCAAACTTTTTAGGATGCATTTGATTAGGTTGGATAACTTTGTATACTACCTAGAGGGTAGGACACTACCTAGGGGGAAGTACACTACTTAGGGCGTTGTACATACCTTAGGGGGATGGTACTGGCGTCTGATATGATATTTACCGCAATCTAAGCTCTTGGTTGAGGGTCTCTATAAACAGGACACGTTCCACAAATAGAACTTAAGTAACTGGATCTAAGAAACCCAGTTGAACACACACGCAAGTTTGAAAGTTTGGTGTCCACAATATGCTGTCGTTCAAATATCGAGTCATATTTTATTTTTCCAACCTCTCTCCTCTCTCCTCAGTGTAACCCTGCTGATCACATGACCCTTCCCCCACCCTCTCCCCCAATCAGAGCTCAGCCGGGACACACAGCCCCCTATGTGGTCGCTGCTATGGAAACAGCTGTTAGCGAGCGAGGGGGCGTTCCTTCGTGGGGTCTCCGAGCCCCGGCCCTGGCAGAGGTCAGTCCGGGTCTAAACACAGCCCGTGAGTCAGAGAGAAGCAGCCCCTCCCCAGATCTGTACCCCACCCCGGGCTCCTCCAGGGAGTCCATCCTGTCAGAGGGCTGGGACGGAGACACCGGCTGGGGCCGGAGTTGGTGGGCCCTGCCCCCGATGTCACCAGAGCCCTCCTCCCGCTTCTCCCCCTTCTCCCCCAGCCGCACCGTCTCCCCCTGCTCCTCCGTCAGGTCTGGAACCTTCACTCCCACTGTGGTGCGTCTGAGGAGACACGCCCTGGCCCCCGGCTCCCGCCTCTTCCACATGCCCCCGCCCTCCGACCCCACCTGCGGGGACAGCCCCTGCCCCCTCTCCCCACGTGCCCGGCACCGCCCCCCTCCCACCCGCCTCTCCCTGCTCACCGCCATCCTCAGGAAGGGTCGCCTGCCCGTGCTGTCTTCCCCCCACCAGAGGCCCTACACCCCCTGCTGGCCCATCAACCCGCTCAGCCTGTCCACCTGCAAGGCCTGCTCTGCAGCCTCCAGCCTGGCGTCCATCCATCTGGAGCTCTCCTCCAGGGGCACGCCCCCGACCGGCACTTCCAGCCTGGCCCACGGCCACTGTTGTGGGGACGGGAGGGTGGTGTCGCCCCCTGGTGGCGGTCCTGCTCTCACCTCCACAGACAGACACTCAGAAGGACAGGGGCAGGATAGGGGAGGGCTCTATGGGAGGGGAACTCGATCATCTCCTACTCCAGCTCCACTGTCTCCCCTCCCTCCTCCTCTTTCTCCTCCTCTTCCTCCTCCTCTTCCTCCTTCTCTTCCTCCTTCTCTTCCTCCTTCTCTTCCTCGCCTGCCTTTCTCTCCTGACCTGCCCAAGTCTTCACTCCCTCCCTCCTCCTCCTCCTCGTCCTCCAGCCTCAGACCCAGACAGCCTCCTGAGCCGGACTGCTCCCCCCAGACCGCTGTGGCCCAGATATCTTTTCCACATCCGTGCTCACCTGGAGCCAGACTCCTGACTCCTGAGAACACACCAATTAACCCACAGCAGGACCGGAATCACCAGAAGCCTGGTCCTCCACTCCACTCCTCCCATCCCAAGCTGTTCTGCTCGTCCCCTCAACTAATCAACACTCCAGGAGCCCCTGGATCGCCGGCCTCCAGCCCCACCAGCCTCCCCGGCCCCGGGCCTCAGTCCTCGCTCTCCAGGCTGCACCCTGCCTCTCCAATCCCCACTCCTCTTCCCTCTTTCCGCTCCTGTCCAGCTCTGGCTCCCCCCTCCTCTTCCTCCGCCCTCCCACGCCCACCTTCTCCAGCCTCCTCCCCCCTCCCAGCCCAGCCTCGTCCGGCCTCCACCCCCCCCGTGGCCCGGCCTCTCTTCTCGGACTCGCACATCATCACTGCTCCTCACCAGGGGCGAGGCCAACAAACACCTTCCCTGTTGTTCCAGAACGGTCTCTCAGACCGTCCACAGTGGCGCAAGCCTGCCCCTCACTGTCTGCCAGCCCCCCCAGCCCCTTCCTCCCTCCCCCGGGCCTACACCCTCTCCCCCTCCCGCTACACCCCCCTCGTGTTCCCGGGCTTTCAGTCTCCCGACCTCCACATCTCCCGGCCCTCGCCCTCCGCCACACCAGACCGCCTCACCCTCTCCCCCTCGCCCGCACTGCCCTCCCGCACCCTCACCCTCTCCCCCTCGCCCGCACAGCCCTCCCGCACCCTCACCCTGTCCCCCTCCGCGTCACTGCGCTCCACCCCCTCGCCCCGGCCAGGAAGCGCCCTGTCTGACTGCTCCGACAGGGAGGGTGCAAAGAGAAAGGTAGCTATCCTGCATGCTGGCACGCTGGCGAGATCTCTCATTGCATGGCACCCTGCATGCTGCCATCAAAACACACCAGGAAAACGAGGTGATCCATGCTTTCCTGATGGAAGCAAAGACTGCGTGATTCTAACAGTCTGGCGATACTAATGTTTATGCCGTCTTTCCATCTCCCCCAACAGTTGATTCTGCTCCCTGACCAGCCTTGGCGGGAGACACGTGCATTTCAGTCGAGTCACATAATCGTGTTGTTGTTGTGCTGCTTGTTGAGTCCTGAGTGTGTGTTGATTGGGTTCTCTGACGTGCTTGTCTTCAGCTTATTTCGCCAAAAGCTCAGATGAACCAAAGCTATTTAAGCAGTTCCAGCACGACAAGGCCCACTGAAGCTGTGCCAATATGTGTTTATCTAAGAATTACCCCCAAATCTTTTCCATTCCTTAAGAATCATTCTTATTCCCCTCTTCCCTCCCTCATCTCTCTCTCTCTGTCTCTCTCTAAACTCCAGCCGCACAAGATCAAGCTAAGCTACAAAGCCCTCGCTGCAATCCCAACCAACACCCTCCTGTTGGACCAACAGGTGAGCTCTGGATTTCATCCATTTCATCATGCTTGTCTCACCGACCAGCGGCCAGAATCGTCAGCCAGGAACACGAGTCCTGGGTGTCTGGAGAGCCCCACGTCTTAGCAGAGCAGCTCCGAGCGGCTCAGAGCAGCCCAGAGCATGCCCTAGCATCTCCTGTTGAGGATCAACACCAAACCCTTCAGTGTACGCCATCTGTAGGATGGCAAAACGAGAAGCCCCTCAGTTGGTGGGCGAACACGGTGTGAATGAGTCCCGTGAGTTTGTGTTGTGGCTCAGACATGGAAGTCAATACTTTGACATGGCATGTCTCCTATGTGAATTGATTTGAATGTGATGAAGTGCTGACGATGCTGGAACGTAACCCGGGACGGAAGGAGCACACTGAGCACGGTTCTTCTTCCCTGCCAGCGACGCACACGTTTGTCTCAACAGTGTCTGACAGGTTTAATTGCACCGGGAGCATGGGAACCGATTAAATGAAGAAATGGAATACGCACCGCTGGATAATTCACAGATATCCTCTAGAATAACATTCTCCAACTCTCTCAGGCTATTTTACAGCTGAAATCCCTGCCGTTGAATCGAAACTGTGCACAGTTTTGCGGCATACAAATCCATCTTATCTTACAGTGAGGTGATTCTTCAACCAAAGCTTGTTCCTCATGGTTTAAAAACGTGATGAAGAACCCTCTGTGTGTGTGTGTAATGTGGACGCCTGTGTGTGTCTGTGTCTGTCTCTGTGTCTGTCTGTGTGTGTCTGTGTGTGTCTGTCTCTGTGTCTGTCTGTGTCTGTCTCTGTGTCTGTCTGTGTGTGTATGTGTGTGTGTGTGTCTGTGTCTGTGTGTGATGTCTGTGTGTGATGGGGACGTCCGTCTGAACATCCGTTTTCCCTCCAGGCCACGGAGGACTCGGTGGAGACGCAGGGGGACCACTGGGACAGACTGCCCATCGAGGATACTCATGTTGAGGTAGGATACAGCAGAAACAGGCCGACCGCCAGGGTTACAGGGTATAGCCTGCTGTCTGTTTGTGAGCTAAGAGAAAGAACAGTTAAGAGATGTCAGCAGTGAGGTTTGGAGCAGGATGAGGGTGTCAGAGACTGAGAGAGACAGACAGACAGACAGACAGACAGACAGACAGACAGACAGACAGACAGACAGACAGACAGACAGAGAGAGACAGACAGACAGAGAGAGACAGACAGACAGAGAGAGAAAGACAGACAGAGAGAGAGACATAGAGAGACAGAAAGAGAAAGACAAGAGAGAGAGTCCAGGGTGCCTGTAACTTCATGGTCCATCATCAGTTGTATCACTGATTTCCCTTCAGACAGTTGGAGTGTTTTGTGTTTTCCAAAGCTAATAACTCTGTGTGCATAAATACAACACGCCTATCATTGCATGACTTTTCCTAAGCATGCGTCATAAGTATTGTCCTGAGGTCTAGAATGTACTAAAACAAAACAAGCATGTTTTACCAGTCAGTACACCTTATACCACGAGCACAATGGCCGCAAAGATGCTACTAGTGAAAGTACACATGGGAATGATTAGCCTCACCTTGGTATTTAGGCTGTTTTTAAATGCAAACAGTGCAATCATATGTAGCGATCTGGCAGACCACTGCAGAACTTAAAGGGGGAAGTGGATTCCTGACGGCCCCCATGTTAAATTCCTCTTTCTACAACGTTCTCAGCTCTTTATTGAAGGAACATAACTCAGGAATATGAGTTACACAACGTTTTAGGAACTAAAAATCACTCCACGCTTAACACAGAGCTGCTCCTCTGTAGCAGCGCAAAGATTAAGAGTGTCAAGATTAAGCGATCTGCACTAAAACCTTGGTAGCGTTAGCCTTAATAAACCTTGGTAGCGTTAGCCTTAATAAACCTTGGTAGCGTTAGCCTTAATAAACCTCGGTAGCGTTAGCTTTAAAAAACCTTGGTAGCGTTATCTTTAATAAACCTTGGTAGCGTTAGCCTTAATAAACCTTGGCAGCATTAGCCTTAATAAATCTTGGCAGTGTTATCCTTAATAAACCTTGGTAGCATTAGCCTTAATAAACCTTGGTAGCGTTAGCCTTAATAAACCTTGGCAGCGTTAGCCTCAATAAATCTTGGCACTGTTATCCTTAATAAACCTTGGTAGCATTAGCCTTAATAAACCCTGGTAGCATTAGCCTTAATAAACCTTGGTAGCGTTAGCTTTAATAAACTGGGGGAACTTGAGGTCCCAGCTTCCCTAACGCGCTGAGCTACGTGGACACAGTCTATCTGGTTTGGTGCTGCAGGGTCACCTCTGGGTGTGTCAGGCATGAGCAAAGCCTAGTTCAGGCATGGCACTCGGGCAGCGCGCGCTATCTCACCCATCGCCGTGTTCTCAGGCCACAGGCTTAGCTCGGTAGGCGGTGCAATAAAGTCGCACACGTGTGTTCCGTACTGCTGCCACCCTCCACATCCCCTCCTCCCCCATGTGGTCTATCTGTGCTCCCTGTGGTGGATTTAACTCGTTGCTCCCTGCCTCATGTCATGCATGCTGCAGTGAACGCAAGGAGCACTTCTTCATGTACAACCAACCCGCCAAAGTCAAACCTGTTTTTGTGCATATGAATAAATGGGGAAATGTGTCACGGGCGTGTCTTGACTGAGGATGTGTTTGTGTCCAGATGTGCTCCCCCGCTCAGCTCAGACAGCAGAGTGAGGAGCTGTATGCCGTCATAGACAAGGTCCTGCAGAATCCCCTTCCACTGGTGAGTTTCCTCTCAGATCCTGGGGGACGATTAAAGGTTCCAGTGTGATAACACGTATCGTTTGTTTCCTTGTCTCGTTAGTTTATATTTACTGATGCGAATCCCTTGACAGTCTCTTCAACACAGCATATTTCGCAGTGTTCAGTCATTACCAGGAGTGTTCTAATTACTTGTTGAGTGTTTCGATAGGTCCACTCTTGTGAAATTGGATTAGCATCACTCCTGGTGTGACTGTGTCCACATAGCACAGGAGAGGCTCAGGGCAAACGTTGTGAGACATCTGAACTCCCGAGATCAAAACCACGTGAAGTCTGTCTTGACTAGCTGCACTACCGGGCGTGGTTGAAGTTAGCTTGTGATAGACAGATGGTTCATTGAATCACCTGCCAAAGGTGAAAGTGCTTGCCCTTATCAAACAGTTTCCGACGATGACTTCCCAGATGGATATGTGTAACAAACCATTTGGTGAGTCTGGCTAGCTCCGAGCACTTTGACTTGAAAATCTCTTCAGAAAGGCACTGGTGTCGTCCTTTTCAGTCAACCAATCAAATTAGATGGAGAGAGCTAGCAAACAAACATAGAGAGCAAACCTTTCTGTATTGCAATGGGTAGACAAGGGCTTTATTCACAATCTTTGGCATAGAAGGCCACACAGAAGGATCTACTCAGATCGAACATATTTATTAAAAATGGTGAGAACGCAAGCTACACTCGCGAGTGATTGAGAAGCTGCCAAGATATTGTTGTCATAGAAACAAAATGCATGATCAGAAAAAGCCCTTCCAGTGCCGAGATACGGCGCTCCCCAGCGCTGTCCTGACACGCACACAAGGGCCATCTGGAGACAGGCCATGACTCAGTTTGCTGTGCAGTGGTCACGGGTTGGAAAAGGGTCAACTTTTGGTTGCTCATTGATCCGGTTTTCATCTCTCTGCCTTGTCATTTATGTCTCTCTATCTCTCGGGCCTCTTTCTCCTTTTGTATATTTCTCTCTCTCTGACCTTGTCTATCTCTCCATGTCTTTTCTCCCTCCACCTCTCTATCTCTGCATCTCTCTGTCCATCTATCTCACTCTCCATCTTTCTGTCTCTCCGTCTCTCGCTGCCTCACCTCTCCCTGCCTCCCTACCTCCCTGCCTCCCTGCCTCCGTCTCTTCTTCTCTCCGTTCACAAATTCCTCCTCTTCTGTTCTCCAGCGTAACCCCTCCCCTGCTCGCTGGAGCTCTCGAGAGTTCCTGGACAGAGGTCCAGTCAAGGTAAGTGCTCCACCAAACTCACTGTTTTACGTCGCAGCGTTTTTACATGACTCCACAGTATAACCGTCAAATACTAATAACAGATATTGAGCTGCAGTTGGATTATGGTCGCATCACTGGAATAGGAAGTGTGCTATTAGGGAACATGATTGTAAAAATGATATGTTTACGTATTTCTACTTCAGCTGTTGTGCGGGCCTTTCCTGACAGATGTTCCGGTGACGAATTACAAACGTAAAATATAGCTGCAAGCAGCGATGCGGGTTCCTCCGCAAGATGGGAAAATATTATAAAAATGTACATTATAGGAGATCGAGAGTTGGACAACAAGAGAGCAAAACTACTTCATGTTTGGCCAACAACAATAGGCTGGATGGGGATTTGAACTTATGAGCATTAGCACCAGTCAGTCTCTCTATCCTCTCTGCTACACACTGGTGATTTTATGAAAACAAAGGGCTGAGTATTAGCTTTGGTCAGCTTTGGGACAAAGGTTAAGAAAAGCTTGACATTTCAAGGTAAGATTGAATGAAATTGCGCATGGTACTTCAGAATGATGTAATCTTGAAGCTAATAAGGTTTGAAGGTTTGAAAAACCATCAGTCCAAATTATACTTTATTCATTGACACAAAGATATTGAGGCAATGTGGACATTTACATAAACACACCCCTTCAGCCATTTTGTATTGCATTTCTTATTCCATGTCATCCTATATAAAGACATGTATTCTACACATCTGTAACACATTTCAAGTCGATTGGATCTATGGTCCATGAGGAGAAGGTTTTTGAAGGTTGTACCAAATTTGGTTTGAAGGTTTGAAAAACCATCAGTCCAAATTATACTTTATTTATTGACACAAAGATATTGAGGCAATGTGGACATTTACATAAACACACCCCTTCAGCCATTTTGTATTGCATTTCTTATTCCATGTCATCCTATATAAAGACATGTATTCTACACATCTGTAACACATTTCAAGTCGATTGGATCTATGGTCCATGAGGAGAAGGTTTTTGAAGGTTGTACCAAATTTGGACAGTACAGCAGAATCTATCATGGAGTAAGGGGGCGCTGGCGAAATCACATAGACTTTGGGCGTGGCTTGTAGCGCCACCTATGGGCTATTTAGGGTACCTCCCTAAATATACATCTGTCGATATGTCGACATGTTTATTTATCTGTCAGCCCGTTAGTCTTGTATAAATCTCTGGAAAGGTCTATCGAGCTGAATGCTCAATATATATATCAATGTGACCTCAATATACCTGCCGACTACGAGGATGGCTTTAAATCCATTTCCCTCAGAGTGAGTGCATGTATGTGCGTGCATGTGCGACTCTATACGTCATTGTGAGATTTAACTGTTGTCCAGAACAGTGCAGGTTGTGAACACAAAATGGATGGTCTTTGTGTTCATGATCATATTTGATTAGTTCACCCAAACAGACGTAATGGCAGTTAATAGCAGGAAGGTCCTTTGACTGTTCCCTCCTGCTAATATGTGATCCTGTCTGTCTAAATGCAGCCCTGCACATCATCACCAAGATCAATGGGGCGTGAAACTAAATATGTGAGTACAGGCGTTTCTGCATGGTTTTCTTGCAACAAGTTTATAAGGAAAGAAACCATTTATCTTCTATAATGTGTTCCTCATAAACAAACTCCCGTCTGACGGAAAGAAACACTTCCACAAACCCGCCTGTTTGATTATGATTTCCTGTTATTACCTGCCGTCAAATTCAGCCTTCTCTTCTTCACATGTTGGCGTGATGGATGTATATAAGTAGCCCCCTTGTCTTCTTCATGAATCCCTGGCTGACAGGCCAGAATGAGCTGCTCCCAGAGTCTGTCTGTCTGTCTGTGGTTCTGTTGAAAACAAATGATTGATGCTGCGCTCCGATCAAGACGGTAATGAGCTTTTGCAGCCGTTTGTTTAGCATGCAAAATGAGAAGACACCGTTTTGTTGTTGTTGATGTAATGGATTTGGCAAGAAATGCCAGACTTGTAATATTTTTGACGTGAATGTTGAACAAAGGAATGGTCTTTTTTTCAATCCAGACTGTTGGGCAACGTCTTTTCTTTTTCAGCAGATCAGCTTTCAGGTCACAGAGGTGTAAGCACTCGACTCCAAAAATCTATGAAGACCTGCGTTTTTCGAAGGCCTCCGTCTTCTTTGAAGGAAGCTCACTTAAGTACCCTGAGCTGTTGTTGAACACTCTGCTCGTCTATCTGTGGAACCCTCGGACTTCACACAAATCAACATCAAGCGTCTGGACCCTTCAGGTCCAGACGTTATAGCATCAAAGTATCAGATATGAAATGTCTCTCGACTCATAAGGCTGGAAAGAAATAGCTACCGGCACCGTAAAAAAGACTTCTTCAGGGGAACTATGCAGACCTGGTTGGAGATTTCCTGTGTTGTACTGGGTCACCTGTGCATGTTCTTATTGAAGCCTAGGACAGAACACACTTCTTGTATCCCGAAATATAGATTTACTGTAAATCATCTGTTATCTGGTGAAGCATACAGGGATAGATAACATATTGAACTGAAAAAACGACAAAACATACAATTTCGAGGCAAGCTCAACAGACATCTATGAATCTCAAAGAAGAGACTGTCAGGACATGAAAACTAATGCAAAATTGTACAACAAAGACCAGCTTTCAAATTTCTATTGAAGCGGTTCATTTCTTTTCACTCTATTTTAAATGTTGGATTTATAATTTTTTTATCTCCATGACTTTTACACTGCACTGTACCAAATATTCAAAGCTGCTGCTGAAGATAAAAATATAATTTGATCCTAGAACACATGTTCAAAGGATGGATACCATCGGTTCTTCTCATGTGTCGTATTTCCAGACATCACTGTGTCTCAAAACCCATGAAATCAACTTGTTGAGCAAAATGACAGCTAAATGGGGCAGCATTTAGGTCATACAGTAGGCACGTAGAACCTATCGATCTAGTTTGAGCCAAGATTTATCTTCCAAGGTTTATCGTTTAACATCCATCTCTCCCGTGAATTTTCATGTTGATCTGTATTGTCTTCTGCAGGCAACACGGCACGCACACCCGACTCCAGACTCCAGCCTGCAGGATCACCACACGGTAAACTGCTGCCATCTCTCCCCCTGCTGATTGGTCCTTCTGCTGGTGCTGTCATGTGCGCTGTACTGAGAGCTGTGTTAGAGGGAAGAGAGAGAGGGGGGGCCTTACCTTAGACAAGGGACCAGTCACACCTGGACAGATTGGGCCTCACGTGGCACCAAGGATCGTTATGTCTTTTTATGAGACAAGTCTGACATGTTTTTAGGAGACGTCAGAGGCCCCTAAAGACGCCATGCTCCACCCTTTAATTACAGCAGTGTGTTTGCTACAGTGCATATCAAGGCAACCTGGTCCCTGACTCTGGTCCTTTCACAGACCAGGCCTGGCGTCATCAAACCAGTCAACTCTAATCCAAGATTGACGGTTGCTAACGACGATAAGGATGACGATGGTGACGGCTATCATGGCAACCCCTTCAGGCAGTACATGCAGGACCTGTCACACAGTCACTCCAGCAAGGTAGGAACCATGGAAACAGCTCTCCTGAACGCCTGGCAGAAGCCTTCTTCAGGCCATGCCTCTCAGCAACAATAAAAATATTCATCTTTGTTTCATATAATAAACTAAGAAAAACAATATTGTTTATGTATTGGTGTATAATCGGTGTATTAATATAATAGCAAAGTTCCTATAAGAGAACACCAGAAATAATTCATGAAAGAGATTTGAATCATCATATGTCAATTGTGTAAACACGTCAGGCACGTCATACATTTTCTTTGTTCTTGTTTGGAATCTATGCACTGCTGGTATCTGTCCTGTCTGGAATCTATACACTGCTGTTATCCTGTCTAGAATGTATATACTGCTGGTATCTGTCCTGTCTGGAATCTATACACTGCTGGTATCTCTCCTGTCTGGAAAATGTGTACTGCTGGTATCTCTCCTGTCTAGAATCTATATACTGCTAGTATCCCTCCTGTCTAGAATCTATAGAGTGCTGGTATCTCTCCTGTCTGGATCTATTTACTGCTGGTATCTCTCTAGTCTAGAATCTATGCAGCGCTGGTTTCTCTGTTACACTTGCTGAACCCCAGAATCAATGCACAGTGGTGTTTTTCTCAGCATTTCAGTTTGATAACAAGACAGAAACTGTTTCAAACTGACAGCCTGAGGTCAGAAACACTTCAACGTAGCACAACAAAGCAGGGATGCTTTCTTGATGTTTAAACCTCTCACGCCTGTAACTGTGGCTTCCTGCTGAGAGGAATGTCTGCAGGAAACCAAGAGCTTGGCCAGGATATCCTTCTCCTTCACCAGGAGCAGTCCCATAGAAAAAGGATACCATCCTCCATGACGAGGAGAGACCAAGAAGGTCAACCAGCAGGACTCAACATCAGAGACAGCAGCTTGCCAGCAACTTCAGAGCTCATGTGCCTGCAAGCTTCCCTTAAGCATCGATTAGGACTCACCCTAAAATAGCAAAGTAGTCCTCAAGAAATAAGACACGGGTCAAAATGATTAGAATCACAGATGTTCTGCTTGGGTTCACTCTGTGATGGGCAGCCTGGTAGATTATCAGGCGGCTGGTAACAAATAAGACAGTTCATCATTATGGGAAGGAGACACTATACAAAGAGAGGGAGAGGGAGAGAGAGAGAGAGAGAGAGAGAGAGAGAGAGAGAGAGAGAGAGAGAGAGCGAAAGCAAGAGAGACAGAGATGAAGGAAGACCGAGATAGAGAGGTGTGGGGAGTGATGTGCTGAATGATGGTGCTAGAACTAGAGGAGCACAACAGTACAGGAAGCTGCCATAGGGGACATCTTGAAGATGTAATTTCCAACTTGACCCTGGTGTTTGGGCCAGTGGGACCAATTTCCAATCTTTACTAAAAGTAAAATAAATGTACTGCCTGATTTCATTAACCTTGGGTCATATTCTGTTAAGTTCCATTGAGTGCATTCTGTCGATGGCTATACACATATTTCTTATATACGTGGTGTTCTGGTCCACTGGTCCCAGGGATAATACAGTTTGCTGTTCGTCTCCCCCTCCTCGCTCCTCAAACCGAGAGAGCACGCTGGGGGGAGGAACGCCGACTGGCTTTCAATGATTATTTCTTGGATGAGGCAATGATCAACAGCAGGAAGTCTTAGGCATGCAAATTTGACTGAAAGAAATAAGTATCGGCTCTCACGTTGAGTGTTGGGCTCACATGTCTTTATGTGTTTAGGGAGTTCATATGGATGACTGGGATTAGGTTCCTGTAGCCCACCTGTTTTTCTAACTGAGCCTAAACCACCATTTCTCGTGCATTTATCGGCTCATATGGTTAATAACGAATGGCTGAAATGAAAGTCTTTCTGATGGTCTGGTTGTGAGGCACCATTCTGTGGTTTGACTTGGCAGAAATGCCTCTTGAAGGATCCTATGCAGGCTGGTATAGACGTGGGCTTTCTTGCAGTAGATCTTTTGTCCTCCTCCATTCAGACTCCTTACTCCTCCCCTGGTGTGATTCCCCTGCTCCTTACTCCTCCCCTGGTGAGATCCCCCTCCTCCTTACTCCTCTCCTGGTGAGATCTCCCTCCTCCTTACTCCTCCCCTGGTGAGATCCCCCTCCTCCTTACTCCTCCCCTGGTGAGATCCCCCTCCTCCTTACTCCTCCCCTGGTGAGATCCCCCTGCTCCTTACTCCTCCCCTGGTGAGATCTCCCTGCTCCTTACTCCTCCCCTGGTGAGATCCCCCTGCTCCTTACTCCTCTCCTGGTGAGATCTCCCTGCTCCTTACTCCTCCCCTGGTGAGATCTCCCTGCTCCTGACTCCTCCCCTGGTGAGATCCCCCTCCTCCTTACTCCTCCCCTGGTGAGATCCCCCTCCTCCTTACTCCTCTCCAGGTGAGATCCCCCTGCTCCTGACTCCTCCCCTGGTGAGATCCCCCTGCTCCTTACTCCTCTCCTGGTGAGATCTCCCTGCTCCTGACTCCTCCCCTGGTGAGATCTCCCTGCTCCTTACTCCTCCCCTGGTGAGATCCCCCTGCTCCTTACTCCTCCCCTGGTGAGATCCCCCGGTCCTTATCCAATGTCAGGTCGACTCTCTGTCGTTGCGTCCCCAGCCCTCCTGTGTTGGTTTGTGGTGCCCCGAGCCCGTCACACACTGTCCCCCAACCTCACATTCCCCTAACCCACTCCCTCTCAAGTCTGCCTGAAGTGTAACTGCCTGAGTGGATGACTGGGAGAGATGAGGCTGATAACGTGTATGTGTACAGGCGGAGGCAATCATCGTTCCCAGCTGAAACCTTCATATTACATATGGTAGCATTTCACACTTGTACTGTCACCAGGTTAGAGTGCTTTGTCCTTAGGAAGAAAAGAAAACAACTATGCAACTGAAAACAGTTTGAAGTCTATAAAGACGTGAACATTACTTTCTGCTTTGACAAGACAAAGTGTTTCTCACATTTCAACCTGAAGACAGCTTGAAAACAATCAGTGCTTCACTGCAGAAAGGGGAGACAGTAAGCACTAAAACCTCATCTTGTCCCAGTGACAGCAGGCTTTTAAGAGACTTCCATGCAAGGCATCGTTTCAAATGTCAACACGGCTGACACATTAAATATTGTTTTCTACCAGTGTGGGTCTGTGCACAATGCCAGACATCTATAGATGTCTTGTTTTTCCTCGAAAAACGTTTGAGAATCAGTGTGAGGAACAGATACAAATCCAGTGAATACTGTCAGCCTTTACATTAACTAGACACATCAGTCAATGGGCTAACCTGGAGTACAAAATAAGAATGGTGGGTTCACCCATATCTCCCTGGCTCCATTTGTACCTGCCAACTTATAAAGGGTCTCAGTGTGAGATAATTGTTGTGGTTAAAGAGCTTCTTCATATTCAGCCTTGCTTCTTCTTGTGAGCGCGGTTCGTTCATGCAGTACCCCGGGTACTCGCACACGTCTCCCCTGCTGACATCACTCCACTGGCTGTCGGTTGCCGTGACAATCAGGCACGAACCCCTGACCCTCATCTATGCTGCGGCTAACAGGCCCCGCCTCCAGGCCATCATCCAGCCCGTCGAGGTCTCGAGGCTCACCTCGTCAAGCTTCACCTGGGCTAACAACGCTTGCCTCGGCCTGAGGGCACATAGAGCAGCACTTAGAAAATCTGCTGTAACTCCGGGAAATGTGTCTTTTACTTGAGATACTGTTGCACTTTTTTGCTGCACTATACTGTCATATTGTTGTTATTTTGCACCTAAGTTATGATATTAAGATTGAACATAACAGGAGAGTTAAGATGGCTACAGCTTGGTGGCTGACATCTGGCTACTTTGCACTGTGCTTGGTAAACACGGACCATTCTTTTGACCAAGAAAATATAAGATATTTCTGCTGTAGCTTTGCATAAAAGCTTCTGCTAAATAGGCATGAATAGAATGTCAAAATGTCAAATGCAGTATATGAGTCATCTAATCTATTCCTTATAAAATACTGGTGATTACAAACAAAAACGTCTGTCTGTGAGGATTCCTTTTGAGAAACAACAAATTGATTGATTTATACCATGTAAAGTGGGTGTGGTCATTTTGTGTAGAGCAGATCAAGTAATTCAATTCAATTATTGGACTTTTAAAAACCGCATCGGGTACGAAGGTGCTGTAGGCTACATGCAGTTGATAACATCTCATACATACAGCTTAACAATATAACAATAATTTAAAACCAACAAAGACAGTATAAGATCATTTAACATAGTACCATTTATACTGCTATTAATTAAAAGCTAAGGAAAATAATTATGTTTTCAAGGCCCCCTGGAAAGACTCTAGAGACGGCAGTGATTTCATGGCCAACAGAAGCTCGTTCAAAAGTCTAAAGCCTGCCACCGCAAGAGCTCTGTCTTATAACGTGAGGGAATACATTACGCAAGTTACAATCATACACAATGATTTATTGAAATAAATGGAAATATAATGAACAGTACTAGATATATTTGTTATTGGTTTTAGTAAGACTTTGACGGGCTAACAAATGAAACTAGCAAAACTTAGGCCTGCATGGATCAGATGAAAAGAGCGGGAAAGGGGGAGGAGAAAGAATCAAGGTCTTTGTTTAATAACAGGAATGGTCTGGTGGTTAACTAACGACAGTTAGTTTTAGGTGTAAGTGTAGTCTTCATCAAACACACACATGATATCAATGTACTTTATGCCAATGTCTCAAGTAAGAAACAGCAAGTCGCATTTACTTTCCCCGGTGCGTTGACGTTGCGGGTCAAAGGCGGAGTCCGTTTAAATCTTGGTTGTAAACAAATCAAATGTAATTCGGTCAAAGGTCCTTTTGTCAAAGTATTCCTTTTAATCCGCGGTGAGAATGAGTTTGATCATCTCAGTGATATCGCAATTAGAATTGCGTTGGGAACTTCTGCAGAATCATTCAGGTAGTGTTCCAATCACTAATCTTGATGAATCCCAGGAGAAGCTGGGCGAGATCCTTCTGAATGCTTATACGGCGTCACGGGACATGCGGTATCAATCGACTCGACGAGGGATTGGTCGTTGTTGGTTTTTACCAAGTTTTTGTTTTTTTTCAGAATAAAGGAGGAGTGTCTTGAGGCACGTCATACAGTTCATTTGTCAGTTTGTTGACTTGGTGTTCAAGCTGATTCATAGATAAGTGTGAAATGGAATGTCACTTTTAGGATTGTGGCCTTAAAACACATTTACATACATTTACATGCATTCATTTAACAGACGCTTTTATCCAAAGCGACTTCCAAGAGAGAGCTTTACAAAGTGCATAGGTCACTGATACCCAGGTCTGGTATCTACGGTGGCCCACAGGTGCAAATGCCCTGCAACTTGCACAATGTACTGCACAATGACCCGAAGGTTCACAATGACCCATCGTTGTTCTGTGACAACTTGACCCAATACAAAAACATAAAAAGCATTTTCTTCTAACCTTCGTGCTGTGGGGGGTGTGAGACAGCCCGACTGTTCTAAGTGGAACAGCTTGATTTTTGATCCAGAGAGAGAGAGCAGATGAGAGGTCTGTTTTGGAAACAGGACCAAAAGTGAGGTAAAGAGGTAGTAAAGAGGTTAGTATTAATTTTTAAATTGGGCCCTCCTCTTTTACAGTATTTTAAAAGAGCGTTTCTCATCTGCTCTATCTCTCTCGCTCCGTGGGGTCGAAAATCAAGCTGTTCCACTTAGCTGAATGCTGCTCATGTGTTGTCAAATTAATGAAGATGTTTTCTTAATTTGATTGTGTTTTGACTATTTGCATGTGTTTTCTTAAGTTGCAGGGCGTTTGCACCTGTGTTTACTGTAGGTATCAATCCTTTGAGGCTCATCCAGAAAGATAGTGGCATTGTATGAGGCGTCATGTAATGGAAAGTCGGGGGTTCTTGTGCTCATGTGGTCATCAGTACTGGGTCTTCCTGAGGTGGTCAGATTGTGAAGAAGGTCAACACGGCCCTGGCTCACTGGATGGCCCTTACTGTGAACGTGTCCTTGCCTTTTTCACCAACATCTCTTGTCAACATCATCTTTCACATCCTGTGTTTTTGGTTTGACGTACCCAAAAGTTCCCATTAAAGAGCCTCTCCATTTACAGCCTTGCTTCTTCATGTGAACTCGGTTCGTTAACGTACACAGAAGTTCCTAACCACTTTTCTTTTCATCTGTGTTGCTAGGATACTCCACTGAATGCATTTTAAACTGTGTCAAGCATGTTGGAGTTTTTGTCAGAAAGAGTTATTAATATGCAACATTTTCTATATTGCGTCAACTCTTACCCAAGCAGCGGATGATCAAGGATAATAAGTGCAGAGGTCTACTGTGTTCCTGCGGTCAGAGGCAAGGAACAGCCTTTGTTTACTAGCCACATTGCAATTAACCGCATATCAGCTCACTTAGGAAAAGCCATACCACAGGGCAACAATATCTCAATTAAATGAGCTAGATCATTACATTTTTATAAAAGGTGACACTCAGGTGCCTTACCCAGATGCAACACTGATTTAAAGTGTACTGAGTCACGTGTGTATAAAGATATAGCTAGCTGTTTCTAACTTACTCCTAGGAACTTTACAACAGGCTTTACAAAGGGTCGTATGTGTGACTGAAGTGAATGGACAAACTCACTGTAATTGGGGTGTGTGGTAGTGTGGTAGTGGTGTGGTAGTGTGGTAGTGGTGTGGTAGTGTGGTAGTGGTGTGGTAGTGGTGTGGTAGTGGTGTGGTAGTGGTGTGGTAGTGTGGTAGTGGTGTGGTAGTGTGGTAGTGGTGTGGTAGTGGTGTGGTAGTGGTGTGGTAGTGTGGTAGTGGTGTGGTAGTGTGGTAGTGGTGTGGTAGTGTGGTAGTGGTGTGGTAGTGTGGTAGTGTGGTAGTGGTGTGGTAGTGTGGTAGTGTGGTAGTGTGGTAGTGGTGTGGTAGTGTGGTAGTGGTGTGGTAGTGTGGTAGTGTGGTAGTGTGGTAGTGTGGTAGTGGTGTGGTAGTGGTGTGGTAGTGGTGTGGTAGTGTGGTAGTGGTGTGGTAGTGGTGTGGTAGTGGTGTGGTAGTGTGGTAGTGGTGTGGTAGTGGTGTGGTAGTGGTGTGGTAGTGTGGTAGTGGTGTGGTAGTGTGGTAGTGTGGTAGTGGTGTGGTAGTGGTGTGGTAGTGTAGTAGTGTGGTAGTGGTGTGGTAGTGTGGTAGTGTGGTAGTGTGGTAGTGGTGTGGTAGTGTGGTAGTGGTGTGGTAGTGTGGTAGTGTGGTAGTGGTGTGGTAGTGTGGTAGTGTGGTAGTGGTGTGGTAGTGGTGTGGTAGTGTGGTAGTGGTGTGGTAGTGTGGTAGTGTGGTAGTGTGGCACGCACTGTGTGGGGAGTCGGCAGGTCATGGTCCATGAGTCTCTGCACCCACTCAGGGAGTGCGGATCATTAGCTATCCAAGCTATTTCACCTCTGTGAAATCAATCAGAGACGTCCTTCCTGGTCCTTACCTTTAGAGACCTGCAGGGTCAAGTTCCTCCTTACATCTCTGATTTGATTCAACTTCCTACCCCCACTCGTAATCTGAGGTATTTAGGTCAGAAGCTATTAATGGTTCCCTGTACTCATTTTAAAACTAGAGGGGATCGATAATTCCGAGCAGTGGCTCCTAAGCTATGGAATGTCTTGCCTCCCTGTCTACGGTGTGCGACTTCTGTCGAAGCTTTTAAAGAGCAATGGAAGACTCTGCCATTCACAGAGGGGGAGGAGTCACAGTCAAGAGATGGGGCGTATCCAGGGGAGTCACACAGGGGGAGGAGTCACACAGGGGGAGGAGTCACAGTCAATAGATGGAGGTGTGTCCATGGGAGTCACACAGGAGGAGTCACAAAGGGGGAGGAGTCACACAGGGGGAGGAGTCACACAGGGGGAGGAGTCACACAGGGGGAGGAGTCACAGTCAAGAGATGGAGGTGTGTCCATGGGAGTCACACGGGGGGAGGAGTCACACAGGGGAAGGAGTCACACAGGGGGAGGAGTCACACAGGGGGAGGAGTCACAGTCAAGAGATGGAGGCGTGTCCAGGGGAGTCACACAGGGGGAGGAGTCCGGTCAAGAGATGGATGGGTCATATAAACACAGTAAAAATCTGGTAATTCTTGGAAATTCAATTTTTGGAACAAAGCAAGGCAACAGCCACATAGTGATCACATAAGAAGCAAATTTGACTTAAAAGTACTGGCCAAAAAGCAAAAATACCGAAAACATTTACATTACATTTAGTCGACGCTCTTATCCAGAGCGACTTACAGTAAGTACAGGGACATTCTCCCCGAGGCAAGTAAGGTGAAGTGCCTTGCCCAAGGACACAACGTCATGTGTACTGGCCGGGAATCGAACTGGCAACCTTCAGATTACTAGCCCGATGCTCTACCCGCTCTACCCGCTCAGCCACCTGACTCCCCCCAACATTAAAAGTAGTAACAGTAATTGGAAAGTTTGCTAGCAGCAGTAAAAATATTTGTGATGCAAATATTTCAACGCAATCAACAAAGAACTATAGGTTCATCAAATTACTTGGCAACACTTCAGATTTCATACCCTCACCCTAACCTATTTATACCCTTAGCTAAATATGTTTGGCCTCTATAAAGTGCACAGCACATTATTATCATTATTATCATTGTGGCTTCTGCTCACTGCTGAAGTAGTCCACCTGCTGAAAATACTGTATAAGCACATCTGTCTGCTGGCAGTATTTATAAAACATTGCACTATGCCCATATGTTCATCCTGAACACCCTGAAACGGTTAAATTGTTAAATGTGTGAAGTGTCATAAGTGTAATTGGAGATTTTAGGAGATTACAAGAAAGGACTGGTTTTGGACTGCAAGGTTCAATCTCGGTTTTATTTTATATTTTATCAGAGACTTTTTTTCTTTTACAGCAACTTGTGAAAAGCCGTGTTTGTGAAAGGCCTGAGTGGTTTGAGAAATGAAAAAGACAACATGAATGGGATGCCTACTGAATTGCAGCACTATAGAAACAAACATCACATTTACATTTAATCATTTAGCAGACGCTTTTATCCAAAAGAGACTTCCAAGAGAGAGATTTACAAAAGTGCATGGTCACTGATCATTAAAACTAACCAACAAGATCAACAAGTCTCTCAATAAGAGTCATTGTGATCCTGGAGGATACTAACATCAGGTCCAGCCAAACTTTCCCAAGTACCGTTGTACTCCCGGAACAAGTGTGTCTTGAGCCTTTTCTTGAAGGTGGTGAGACAGTCAGTGTCTCTGAATGGAGGTGGGGAGTTGATTCCACCATTGGGGGGCCAGACAGGAGAAGAGCTTGTGTTGGGACCGGGCGCTGTTGAGCGGTGGGACCACCAGACGGTTGTCAGAAGAAGAAAGTTGGTGGCGGGTGGGGGTGTAAGGCTGGAGGAGAGACTTGATGTAGTCGGGTGCAGTTCCGTTCACCGCTCGGAAGGTCAGTACCAGGGTCTTGAATCTGATACGGCCGTGATGGGAAGCCAGTGGCCGGTAGATGAGGAGCGGAGTAACGTAACGCTGCTGCGTTCTGAATCCTCTGAAGAGGGGGGGTTGCACATGCTGGGAGACCAGCGAGCAGCGAGTTGCAGTAGTCCAACTTGGAGAGGACCAGTGCTTGGACTAGCAGCTGGGTGGAGTGCTAAGACAGGTATCTCCTTATCTTCCGGATGTTGTAGAGGGTGAATGTACACAACCGGGAGACTGCAGCAATGTGGGCTGTGAGGGAGAGCTCGTCATCCATGGTAACCCCAAGGTTTCTGGCAGAGGATGATAGGGTCACCGTCGCAGATTCCTAAGTGATTGAAAGCTTGTGGGAGATGAAGGGTTTGGCCGGGATGATGAGAAGTTCTGTTTTGGCGAGGTTCAGCTGGAGGTGGTGCTCGGTCATCCAGGCGGAGATGACAAACATGTAATAATGTCACTTTTTAATGTAATAATCTGCTGTCTGCTTAAGAAGAATGAAGGTCACAAAATCAAACTGTCATTCTTAACATCATTCTTCAGCATCATTCTTTTGCACAATCAAATTGTGTTGAATTGCACTGCGTCTCTATACGGGTTAAAGACTTCAGGAAGAACACAGCTCCACTCACCCCCATCACCCTGTGTGACTCCCCAGTCAACACTGTGGAGTCCTTCCGCTTCCTGGGCACTATCCTCTCCCAGGACCTCAAGTGGGAACTGAACATAAGCTCCCTCACCAAGAAAGCACAACAGAGAATGTACTTCCTTCGGCAGCTGAAGATATTCAACCTGCCAAAGACATTCAACCTGCCAAAGACAATGATGGTGCACTTCTACTCAGCCATCATTGAGTCCATCCTCACCTCGTCCATTACCATCTGGTACGCTGCTGCCACTGCTAAGGACAAGAGCAGGCTGCAGCGTATCATCCGCACTGCTGAGAAGGCTAGGCTGCAATCTGCCTACCCTCGAGGACCTGCACACCTCGAGGACCCTGAGGCGAGCGAGGAAGATTGTGGCTGATTCCTCCCACCCTGGACACTCCCTGTTTCAGCCACTCCCCTCCGGCAGAAGGCTGCGGTCCATCAGGACCAAAACCTTACGCCACAAAAACAGTTTCTTTCCTTCCGCTGCTGGCCTCTTCATTACAGTAAGGCCAAGGGTCCACCATGACTTTTATGACTAAATGTCCTTAAACATATTGCTTTTTGCACTGCATCACAAATTGGATCTTGTATTTTTTGTAATATTTGTGTTTTTATATTGTAAAAACGTATATTCTAATTCCACTTAGTTACTGCTAGTTATGTACCCTTAGAAATAGTTAGTCCTCATTGTAGCGGGGTCTCGTCGTGTTAAAATAGAAATACTTAATTTATCATAAAGTTCGGGGCACCACCCTAATATTGGTTTAGGACATTAGGGAATCCTATATTTAACATGTAATAATCAGTCTCATCTTTAGGAATGAATTTGTTCTAAGTGTAGAGCCAATCGTAGCACCAGTGAACACGCACGTCAAAATATCTTTACAATGAATTTATTCAAGTAAGGTAAACAGATCTTATGAACAAGTTAGATTATGGGTTTGATATGAGTTATTGGTTTCAATGAACAGAATGAAATGGACTAACTTAAAGAAAGACAGAAATGGTAAGTCAATGATTACATCCTTACAAATCATAAACAGAGCTCACGCCAATGCCATGTCTGGGAGGAAAGAGCGTTAGCCATAGTTACGTTTGATCAGGGGTCGATCAATGAGGTTGAGGGCGGTTTGCCAAAGGTCCATTTGAAGAATCGGAAGTGAAAGCACGGCTGCGCTGCAAGATCGTGTGGCTGAATCTGCGGGATCTCAGTCAAGTCGCAATGATAATTGCGTTTTGGGTTCTTCTGTTGAAACGTCCAGATAGTGTCGCGATCACTATAAAGTTGAATCTCAGGAGAAGCTTGGGGGACGTCCTTTGGAACGCCAATCCCGATGGCGTTCATGCCATGGTTGGTTTCGCTGGAGTTCGAGATTAATGGTCATCTCAGATATTTATACAGTTCAGAGTTCGAGGGAGGACCTGTCTGGGTCAGACGTTGATTGGGGGAAGCTGGGTTGTCAACTCTCCCCTCCTTCCTTCACACCTACCAAAGGTGTGATCTGGTCTCTGGCTGGTTCAAAAGATCATTCAAATATTGTTCTGGACATCTTGGTACAGTTACAAAATATAGTTGAATGGTTGTTTTATTATGAGAGCTTTGTGTAGATACCAAGAATGACATGGTTATCTTTCAGGAAGAAGGATTAGTTACTAGAATCAAGATTTCAGTGAGCACAACATTAAAACAAAGTAACAAACATGACACAAATATCCCTCTCATAATTCTCCACCTTGTACTCTCGTGGTAAAGGTGAAGTCTGAAGAACTTTCCTCAAAAGTTCTGATTAAGGTATGTTCTTTGTTCAACTGCCGCCAAAACGGATGTAAATGGTTTCTGGAGACGTGTTGTCTCAAGCAGGCCCTTTGAAGCTTGCAAGCTAGCAGGAGGGCTGAGATTGGGGAGGTCCCCCCCCATTTCTATGGTTCCTTTGCATCGGCATTTGGTGGGTAATCAGCATACTGAGGGTGTCACAAAGGCTGATTAGGTTTGTCTGATGTGATTGAATCACTCTTCAGGTGTGGCAAGATGTTGGCTCCGTGTGGTCTTGCTGACCTCACTACATCCCCCCGGATGTCAACTTTCATAGACCGTCGTCGGTGAAACTGTTGACATGAAGACAAGAGAAGAAAGACCACAGCAGCGTAACAGCATGTCACCCCCCCTCCCCAGACATTGGCATGGCTATGAGCGATTAAGCTATGACATGACATAGGGAAAAGGTTGAGAGAAAACAATTGAAACAAAAAGAGGCACTTGAAGTGGCTTACAATGGCCGTAGCTATTGAAGCTTTGTGACTATGGGTCTAGATGAGGGAAAAGTTGTCGGCTTTTCAATCTTTTTAAATCAAACTAGTTTCAATAAACTCATTTAGGTTATGGTTACACTTGACTGCCAAAGACGTACACAAATAAGCAAATAAAGGTGCAAGGTAATAATAGTACATACTTTAACACAATTATAGTTACTAAGTAGCTTCTTGTAGTCAACTTAACTAAACCACATTGATGAACTGCATCTAACAATGTAACTTTAGTTTGGCAACCACTGTTTAAGACACAGTTAGCTGCGGGAATAGTCAATGCTTTTTCCGAAAAGCTATCGTGGCGGCATAATAGGTTACGTGTAGAAACTGCGTTGTTTAGTTGCTTCTAAACAAAAGTCCTTCAGGACTAAAGGCTCCTATGCTACTTTCCTTGAAGAGCTGGCCGAGGCAGATTACAACGTAAATGTCGGGGCCGCGGTGTTACTGAGCACGCGCGTACCTCCGGTCAAACCTAGCTGCTTCCTTTGAGCTAGCTGGTCCCACACACACACACACATTAAAAGCTTGGCCCTATTTTACAAAACAATTGAATACGCACACAGCCACTGTAGCCCAGGCACAGTGGTATTAAAAACATGATGCTACATATAGTTAGAGCTAGCTCTATTTTAACAGTTCGTTTCACAAAAGTTACGATTGCTCATTTCAATCTATCTTAGCCTCACACGGGGCGCCAGTATGTAGTGTGGTTTGCACGGTTAAGATTAGCAATACTTAGTTTATAATAAAGTATAGTCGTTCTTGGGGCACCACCTCTGATTCGTGAAAGGGACAGAGGAAACCTTGTTTAATAATATTGAATAATAGCACTCGTAATAATCAGTCTAATCTTAAGTAGGGAATTCTATGAAAGTAGAGCAGATCATATAACGTGAGAGGTACGCGAGTATTATACACAATGATTTATTTAAGAGAATGTAATTATAGTGAACACATACCAGATAAGTTATGGGTTAGTTGGGCTAAAGCAGTACAGTAGGCCTAAATTCTAATGAGAGCGCACTGGCACAATGGCTGCGTAGAGCGCGTGTGGAGGGGGAGGGGAGAGAGAGAGTGAGGAAGAGGTACAGAGGAAGAGGCTTCTATAGTAACAATGGACGATCAATAGCAACTGATCTAACGATGGTCAAGTTAAATCATTTGTAAAATACAATCAAACATCGACAATTCAATCACAACATGCCAATATGTCACAAGTAAGAAATATTGCAAATCGCAGTTACTTTTGTCGGTTTGAAGAACGGAGTCAATGGTTCGTTATATCCAACGAATAGGAAACGGAATCTCTCGTCAAAGTTCCGGGCGCAAAGTGAAGGTGCAGGTTATGAGGTAAAGGTTAGGGAGTGACGCGTTCACCCCAAGTTAATCCTACGAACAAGCGGGGGTGATTGTAAGTTCGGCAATTTTATACTCCAAAGAACAGGGGGTCATCCGTGTGAAGGTGACCTCTCTCATTGGTCAGTTACTTCCACCTGGGCGTCGTCTTGAGATCTGCCCAGAGGTGTGAAGTGGCTGATAGTTTAAATTCCATTATCTCAAATGTCCATGAAATGCTTAAACTTCAGAATAGAGCAATACAACGTTCATAACTGGTTTTGTTAGTATGATACAATTATTTTGATATCAAGATTGACTGATTTAACTATATCTGAAGGGGAGTTATAATCAAACATCAATTAAACACGTTCTAGGTAAATGAAAAAACACACATTATAACACATCGACTACTGTCATTGAATTAGTGTCCATGAGCCATGTAGTCCTTGAGAAATATGTTTGTAACTCCACGAAAGAAAGTTCTCCCTTATACTCCATTGTCTGATACTGTGTGACCATGTGGTCTCTGT